>NC_049982.1:15018980-15052779 GCF_000003815.2 Branchiostoma floridae
TATGTTGATTTTCTGATAATTAATAGGTACAGTTCTCCTGGAAAATAAAGTAATTTAGGGCCTGAAGAAACATGGCCAATTTTATGGAATCTCTCCAATATCTTGGTGTTTCTGAAAAGATCAAATTTAACTTCAAAACATGTCTACTTGGCTGGGTGCCACAGCTATTATCCTCAGGCCACCAAGCCTTGTTATGAGGCCGCTTGTAATCCTCTTATGATTCTCAATGGCTGATGAGGTGATGAGCTATCTTGTTCAGGTGAGGGCTGACTTGAGGCTTGTCTTGTCTGCAGGCCTGGCAGTACGATTTCTTTGTATACTTGAAAAGTGGTCTGTAAGATGTGTTGTAAGTACATGTTGTAAGATTGTACTTTGTCTACTAAGACTGTGCATTCAAAGAATGAAAGATAGAAGCAAGGAGGTTAAAAATAACAACCTCCTTGATAGAAGTGAAAACACTATCTTTATAAAGAAGTCTGGAGTTTTTAGCAGCATCTTCATGTGTGATTGTTCTAGGATTTCTTTAAGCCATATAATTATTTGGAGGTTATTCACAACCCTTATCATGGTGACAGCTAAATACAGCAGTGTCCAAAAATAGGTCTCTGCACCAATCCTGCTGAGAGTGGATGCTATTATTTGCTATGCCTAATTGCAGAACAGGTTCCTGTTAGTGGCAAATTACCTTTTAGTATTCATTGTCAAGCTACCCGCTATGAGAATCCTCTGAATGGAGTTACATAGTGTGTGGTTGTGCGCCTGGTCATAATATCCAAGTCTCAGGTTTAAGTAAAAAATTAAACTTTCTTGATTGCATCCATGTAAGGCATTTGTTGTCAGCAGAAATCAACAGGATGATCATGAGAGAAAATGTCCCTTTGTCTTCTGATATATACCCCTCAATACCTATAGTAGTTGTTACTCCTGACACACTTTTTACTGAGCAGTACCAGGCAGCAGTACATGGAATTTAAGACTTTAAGACTTCTATGTTTACTATTCAGAAGATAAGTCTTACCACCCCCAGGGATTTTAAAGGCTCCACTCTATACATCCACATGTCTGAAGTATTATTACCAGGCTGAGGTATTATTCACTTTACTCTCATTTGTCTTCAGTAGCCAAATGGTTGGTATGAATTATTTAGCATGGTACTTTGTGCATGTTTATCATGTCCCTACATATTATTGTGGAATGTTTAATTATGTCTGTTGTTATTAGAAAGCTTTCATTTATTCAACGATGTGATATATTATACAAGGCTTGAAATACCAACTTGCAATCTGCAACTAGTAGTGCAAGTTATAGAAAAAATTTTGGAGTTGTAGAATAAGGCAACTTATAACTTGCCAGTTAAATGAATACAGACTTCGTATTAATAATATGAGTCATATATAGAAGCAAACATAAAGAATGTGTTTTGGCCCTTGGTAAGTAATATTCATCTTTTGTATAGCAGAGCTGCTAAAAATCTGTGAGTAGTACAGAAGAAATGTCCACACCTTTATGGTATTACAGTCACAACATATTGAATTACTTCCCCCACAATCAACCGAGCTACAAATACAGTTAGACTGCTGTAGGAATGAAGAGTAAATTGTGTCTGGTGATCCCCCTATGCTGGACTGAATAGCCAGTTGCCCTTTTCTCCACCCTGCCTTGTGTTTGTATGGCCTGATTGTTGTGCAAATCTCCCTGCACAGTTCAGGACCTGACATTGAGCCCCCTGTTACCCCCAGCCTTTGTCTGCATTTTCCCCTGCCAATGTACATGTAGCCTGCAAAGAGGTGGGTTCTCTTATTGTTCACTAGTTTTACTAGTCTGCTGTTTTAGTCCAGAATTGATGAGGTCTCAATCAGTATACATTTAGGTGAGCCTAGCTGGCATGCATGTAATACCTTCTTCACTAGCTCTTTCCTTTTATGAATTAACATGAAGCAAACAGTTGAGCTCGAATCAGAAGAGTAGTGAAAATTTATTCTACAACATGGGGTAGCTGAGATTAGTATGCATTGATAGCACTCTGAGAACACTCTGGCCAAATCTAACACATTGTTGCATTTTGTGAAGCTTGGTAGATATATGTAATTGGGATTAACCTTGTATAAACAGAAGGTGCACCTTTTGGCTTGCTTGGTGTCTGTTGACAGTCTGACATGCTAGCAGTTTCCTTTCCCTGTGGCCATGATAGAAGTAGACTGTTTCACCTTTCTTTTTTTCATTGTCCCAGCCTTTATTCACAATGCAGTACAGGATGATCAGACAGGCTAGCTTTCTGTGTCTGAGCTGGGTCATGTTTTCTGTTGGTCTGCAAATGCTGCATTGTTTGGTCAGTAAACTGGGCAGCCCTGTATGTACAAACTGTTATCAGGTCTCCAGCTCTTTGGGGGGGCATATCGCTCAACTCTGGGCATTTTACCTTCAGGGCAAGGTCAGCTGTGACTTCTGGTCCTTCAGGCTTTTCTCCAGGTGGAACATTTGATCTGTTACCTGCGTGGTTGCTAGCTTTCATCACATCAAAAGCCCTTGTTTACCAGGCGTGCCAGCTAAATATTCAGCTGTTTTTCTGAGGCTTTCTTTTGCTGATCCTCTTAAGGCTGCACATCCGCCGTGCTCCCTGCAGACCCTGCGCGACTGTGTTACCTCTGGCTGGGTCCTTTGTGCAGGCAGTCTTGCTTGTTCAATACAGTACTTACCATCAAGTGAGCACTTTGTCCCGGTGTTGAAATATGAATGCTTGTATCAACTGCTCCTTCTGTCCACTCAAGAGCCTGACCTCCACTGCCCAATAACATCCTTATTACAGATGTATGTATCTAATTACCTTTTCATAACCCTTTTCAAGCTGTTGAAATTTCTCCTTCCTGATACAGTTTATCAATCTTATGTGAAGAACAGTTGGAGATTTCTGCGATAGTGTCTATAACTAAGCCAAATTCACAATCAGTCATACTTTGCTTCACATAGTATGCACAGCATGTGATTTTGTTCATCCAGGTGTATTAAGCTATGACATGTGTGCAATTACCAAATTATAGGTTACATTCATCTCTCACTCACAGTAAAACAGACTCTGAAAGACCAGCCTTTCCTTCTGAAAATATTGTTTTTGTTGATTGTTTGAATCCAGAGGCTTAAATGCCCCAGCAATCAACCTATATTTTTAACTGATTCAGCAGGAAACACTCGGTTTTAGAAGATACAAATTGTATTCATCTCCCTACCTCCTCTTTTCAGAGCATGTTAGGAATTGTGTAATGCAAAGTCATTGGTGCATCTCATAGATCATCCTTTGGCATGTTTAAATCTTTCATGTAACCTAAATGCACTGGATGATTACTGGGTTCCAAGTATTTACCTGCTCTTGCTCGTTATGGGGTTTGATAGAGTCTCATAACAAGAGTATAGTTAATGAACAATTAGAGACTAAATCATGTATTTGTATTGCACAGTGGGCACTTCCTGACTAGGGCCAGGTCATGGCAGACTAGTTCCTCCAGCCTCTATAAAACACTTCATTTCCCTCAGTGGAAGTTCACCAGTACTTCCTCAGCTTCAATTGTCCCTCAGCACGGTGGAATGGCCGTTTTGCTGGGTGATCGTTAATCGGTGAAGGTCGGTGGATTTTGAGCAGGATTGAGTTAACCTTAAGGCTTGGCTGGTGAGGTGACTAGTTTTTATAATCATGAACCCTTGTTATTTCCACCAAGGCAAATCTGTCTTCAATTATTCTTGGCTGGGAGCCAATATATACAGTCTGAGTAGAAGTGACCAGGTTTAGCAATAGGGTATCTGGTCTCTGTGATCACCAAGGGTCCTTTTCTTTCTCTCCATCATTCTTTCATTCTCTCGCTTTATTTATAGCCACCTAATTTCTCTGTGAGGGCTGCATGGGCTGATATGCTGCCTGCAGTCTTTATGACCCTTGCAGGCTTTTAATGGTAAAGATTATTGACAAATGTGAATATGGGGTTACTGTTCCATTTGTACCGTTCTTGTACCCAGATACATGTGCAACATAAGCAAATGTTGTTTCATATGATCTTGCCTTTCACTTTTTGTTTTTCATCTATCTAAGTGAATGTCTTATGTTAATGCCTGAAACTTGTCCCTACTGATGATGTAAAAGTTAACCTGTTGTATGTTGTTTCTGCAGATTGACAACCATGCCGAAGAGGAAGATCCGTCTGCTGGATGTGAACCCTCACATCACCTGTATGCTCTGTAAGGGCTACCTGGTGGATGCCACTACCATCACAGAGTGTCTCCACACATGTGAGTCACACCGTTCCCTTCTTAGTCTTTTCTCCTTAGTGTTTCTACAGGTAATGAATGAGGTAAAATTTATCTCAATCTACTTTTATAGGTTATAGAATGATTTTCTCCCTCTGGTCATAAGAACGAAAATAAACATTGCACAGTTTATACAAGTTCAAGTTACCACTCTCCTTTTTCACTTCAACAAGCACAACAACACAACAACATTGGGTCAAGTTAACAATGTCCCAACCTAAGGACTGCAGCCACTTCAAGTAGCATGTAACTAGGGTGGGTGGCAAAATCTCTGATTCAAACCCTTGAGTAAGGACAAGATAGGTGACCAAACATCTTAGTGTGGCCCAAAGCACTTTTAAAAGACTAAGTAGTGTTGTATCTAGCCTGTCTTATTAAAAATATTGTTTCAAAGCATGTTTGAGTGATGAATCACAGCACTGTTACTCAAATGGCAGGAAACAAGGTTACACTTACACAGTTACATAGCAGAAAGCACAAGAGGGTGATTTGCAGTGCGAGCAGGTGATTGCTGTTTCTGTCTATTTCAACTGGTTAGATTTTGGCAAGGATAACATATTTAGTGTTAACTTCAGCACTGGCAGAATGGTGTGGCCATATGGTACATGTATGCAGTCTGGAGGCATGTGGGATGTTTGTGTTGTTAATCTGAGTGCCAGGGGCTGCAACCTTCTTGTCAGGCCATCCAGACAGACAGGCAGTCCCTGGATGTGGGCCAGGATTCAGGTTCATTGCACCTGTCCTTAGTGTTAACCTGTAACACAAAACATACATACCTGGCACATGGTATATCAAATGCACAGCACATGAAAGGAAGAGTGCTTGAAAGGGACTTGTTTGCAAGACCAGTTCTGTCAGAGTTAGATCTACTCACATTTTGTGCTTTAGTAGCCTCCAGATATTTTTCGTCCCGATGATGGGTGCAAAAAAGTTCCAAGTGAATCAATTGCTTCATATCTGACAGTACATATGATACCAGTACGGTCCATAGACTTTAAGTATATATTGAATACATATCATGTGAGGAATGTTTGACAAAGTAAGTGAAAAATTGCAGAAATTTATCATTTATTCATGTACTGGTATTTTGTATGTCAGTAAAGCAAGCATTCTTAATGTCAAAGGTTTGCCCCCTCTTGTCTGTACCCACTTCTAGGGTGGGGTGGAAAGACCTGAAGACTTGTCAGGGCTTTTCAAGACAAGGTCAAGAGGCACACTGTAGACCAGTGGTTTATAGATAATGACTGTTATTCATCACAAGGTCATGTGGTTTGATTCTGTGCTGGGGTGGGTGTCCATTTCAGACCTGCATCTACTGCAGGTGCTACTGGTTCCTGGGATGTTGTAACTGTCAGTCCTCATCATCTCATGGTGAACCATTTCTCCCTGTTGCAATTGTTGGTAGTTCCCTGGACTGAGATCAGAAAGAGACTTGTTTTATCTAAAAATTGAATGGAAAGACAAAAGTACAGTTATAAAACAGTTATAAAATTTATAAATCATAAAAGAATGGGTTCAGGTATAGTCTAATTGCAATTCACTTCTCGGCACCTCGTTTTAAAAATTACCCACTTCTCAGAAATGAAATTCATCCTTGCAAAGGTTGTTCATGCATCCTTCCTTGACTAGCAAAGTGACCCCACACATTACTTATTGAACGTACTGTAAAGGTATGCCCATGTGGTTGCCCAATTCATTATGGCTGGTGCTCTTGGCTGTAATTATATCAGCATGGTCATGAGTGGGAGAACATGAAGGTTATACTCCTGTGGAATCATGTATATTGTATGTAAATGTCTAGACACATTGCATTTACAGTTTCATTACCCAAAATGCTTACAAATCAAGACAACGAATATGATAGTGGGCGAGTGAGAAAAGTCAAGTTGAATTCCTACTTTAGCCTGGTGCTGATGTGTTCAGTGAACTATGTTGTTTAACAAATTGCTGAACACCAGGTAAAATCAATGAATACCTGAGTACCGTTGAGACCTAATTTATATGTTAACCATTTTACAGTTATATCAGAGATCGATGGGTATTACAGGCACACAGGACTCTTTTTTTTGTTGTATATTTGTATCCTGTTAAGTCATTATTGTAGACAGCCTGGCCTGTAGCTCTGGTCATTCTAAATGTAAGGAGAAAACAGGAGTGAACTTGATTCATGGACAAGGCCAGGCTGGTGGGGAGACGACAGCCATGTGTGTGAGCGGAATGTTGAACAAAGCCTGCACATGGCTGACACAGCCAGCCAATCAACTCCTGCGACCTTGTCAGATTCTGTGTGGCTGACTGAAGGTCACCTGTCCTGTAGCTGAACACTTCTCATTCCTTCCTTCCTGTCATAGCTGGTTTACTCAGTTTATTGCCAGGTCACTCAATGATGTATATATTGGAAAATTGATGTCTGTAATGCAAGACTTGGTGTTGATCGTTGTCTGCAGATGTGGGGTTTGCCATATGTTCATGCGCTGCAAACAAACTTCTTTGTTTCAACATCAACAAGATGTATGAATCTTTGACAAGCTTATAATTCTTTTAGTCTATCTATTAAATATGGATTCTATTTGTTACGATCCATTTCTAATGGCCATCTGATAAAAAATATCCCAAATTGCAGGCCTTTTTTGTCAAGCTGAGTTAGACTATAACAGTAATTCTATGTAAATATGATAGATTTGTGACATGCTACAGGTTTGAAGGTCCACCCCTGAATGATTGGCTGGTTGGTGGCGGATGGCAAATGTCCTTCGTGAATGCAGACTCACTGACTTGCTGGCCTTTCTGGGCATGTGTGTTTGGGATATGGTGTTGCCTGGCATCCAGAGAGCATGCACTTTGTGCATTCCACACATTCTTAGAGATTCCTGGGACACTTCTCTCAGCCCCATCCACTTGTGTCTGTTGTAGTAGCTTATGCCTGTATTGATTAAAAATGACAACAAGAAATAGTGTTCTTTTGTTCAAGTTTGGTCCACTCACTGTTAAGCAAAATGATAACAGTGTTTTGCTTTGAAAGCTCATGATTTCATGGTTTGTAGAAAAACTCAGAAACTCTATGCAAAGCACAGTCTTGGGACAAGGCAGGAATTACAATTATAACTCATTCTAGTTGGGAGGAACCCTATCTGCTACTCCCAATAGCATGTCAGTTTTAAAAAAGATACAATCTTGCTCTTAACTATATGTTTTGTGTGGAATAGCAGTCAGGTAGCAGCTATTACTTGTGACAGTAGCAGGACGGCAATGTTGATGTATGAGATCGATGTTTGAGCACATCTTCCGTCAGGTAAAGGATCTGTGGTACCATCATGTATCTGAACGTCAGTATTATTGGATTGTCATCTGAAACAGACCTCATCCAAACTTGTGATGTTTTCAGCAGGGTCGGGAGAACAGCTAGGATGGCTTTAGCAGTAGATTTGTCTGCTTCCTGACTGGGATCCATCCCTAATAAACGGGCATAGCATGAACTGCGCGGTACTTTACTTCTATTACCTGCAAAGTGGCAGGTTGCTATAACTCTTAACTGCAATTTGGTAAGATTGTCTGCATGGGCCCAGCCCTTTCCTGTAAATAAATGGAGGTAGTTTTTAGTGATTTCGGAATGTAAGCAAATTTCGTATTTTTCTATTTCCAGTGGTGATGTTTATCCCTGTTGTGACCTGCGAAACACATGCGCATGTAGCTCATCACATTGGTGTGGCCTGATGCATCTGTCAAACCTCCAATAAAGTAAACACAATAGCTGTTAAATTTGACATAAGGTCATCAGATGGTTTATAGCATCTGTAATCAAAAGATGAATTGAATTGATTCTGATCATACCTCAATCTGGATTGACAGGGTGGAGTTCGCAATACATACAAATTATATAATGATCAGATCTGATCTGTGTTGCTCTGATTTTATTAAGGACTTGATTCAAGGATTGGGTATGCTAACTGTAATTTGGCAGAATCATTTAAGATTTGGAATATTGCCAAGCAGGTGATAGCTCTCATGTCTATGATAAATGATTGTCCTCTGGATATGAGCATCCTGCAGTGATCTCCCTTTAAGGTTCAATCTCTGGAGACTTACTTTATATTAAGATTACCTTTTATTCTTATATGTCATTGAGAAAATGAATATTATTACTGGTCATCAAATATTTGTGACCAATTCTTTTGTAGCAGTACTTACAAAATACCTAGTATGCATGATGAGTACTATTATACGTAAGCTTTCACATGTGTTCTTGAAAGGGCTTACAACTGCTACAGGTAACTTGTCATGCATTTTATCTGGAAGATAGCCACATAGGAGCCATTCACCTGCATGTACCATCCTGCTGTGTACAGAATTGATTGACTATGGCCTCGGATTTGAGCTGAACGAGGTTAACCAAGGAACAAAGACAGTGACTAAATACAGTTCCCATTTCCAGCCGTTAGTCTCTGCCCTTTCATCAGCATTCAAGCTGAGACTCTTGGGAGGCAGCCAAGTGAAGCCTATCATAAATATCATCCTTCATCTCAGTCTTGAAGAACAAGATATGCAGCCTTGAACTTCTCGCCTGATTCAGAGCAGGTGTTTATATGTAAATACCCTGCAAATTTGAATGCAGTACATTCGTGGCAGATCAGAATATCCAACTATTGTATATATATATAGAAAGAAAGACACTTCAGAACTCCCTGTAGGCACGGTGCTTAAGCTCTTATCTGTCTTTGATTTATGGGGCTTTGTTTGGCTGCTAGCCATCATGGTTCCTTTGTCTGGGAAGTTTGACTTGTGCTTTATCATATATCTGGTGTGGGAAACGGTATAGCACCTTCAGGCAGAAGATTGTGCAAGCCATTTACAAAGGGCAACTTTAAGCTGGCCATTTTAGTGTTTTTGCTGGAGGCTATGTTGGTCTTTGTGCCTTTTTTCTACACAACAAAGTGTCGATATGTAGTCATCTTTGTGTCTTGTCCAGCCATGCTAAGTAGCTTTAGGTATGTTTGTTGTGAGCTGAGGGGGAAATGTAACCTGAGTCTCCTGAACAAGCAGTGCCTGGTCTGGTTTTGTTGACTTGTAAAAGATACTAGTGTTGGTTATTGTACCCATGTACACCACAGACAAAAGTATGTCAACCAGCCGCCGAAAGTTTTCTTTTTTGTGGGTGGTACAAAAGTCGGGTTTGCTTTATCTTCAGAACTCGTCAAACTGATATCTTTATCTGAACAGCTAGCTAAAGAAACTAACATATTTAACTATATTCTTAATTTCCTGCTAGCATTACTGAGTCCAGTAGAGAGGTAAATATCCAGACATGTACATCACATATGTCTGATGTGCTTTATGGGGGCCAGGTTATAGATTCAGGCAGGTGTCTGCTCAGATGTTTTTGCTCAAATGTTTGGGTGCCACCTACATACACAAGTTCAGCTTGAAATAGAACATACTGTTAAAACTCAGAATGCCAGGTCACCAGAGACTGGTTGAGATAGTGAGGGAAAAGTCTACTAAAATCTATTGCTAGATGAAGGGTCATTCAGAAATTACATGAATTTAAAGATGGGGAGGGAGACAGACTGGACTGCTTTACTGCAGTATATGCCAATGCCAGTATTTCAAGTCATCTTTATAGGCCATTCAAATCCTCAGAATACAAACACAACTGTAAATGTATACCTACATATACGATTTACTAGTAAAAGTAAAAAGCCCACAGTGGAGCCCCAAATGTCCTACTTTACTATTGATGTATACTCCAGGGTATTGTTGGCAGAATTCACATTAAACTCACCTGAGTCCGTGCACAGATGCCATATTTAGGTTGACCTCAGAGGGATCTATATTGTGACATTCTCATTTGCTGTGGAATCCATTGGATTTGGAGGTTCATGTCACAGAACATTACCCAACTGTTTCTGGCCTACTAGAAGTGAATAACCACATGGCGTATGCATGTAACAACGTGACATGGCATTAACTTACAACCTTTCCTTTCAAACATGCTTGGCATGATGAAGCATTCCAAGGTAAAAGCTTTGCAACAGTGCAACAAGAATGTTAGGCGGAATGAAATGCTTTAGCTAAAGGTACAGTGTTGCACAGTTGTCTGGCGGTAAGATGGTTGGCTAGTGGTTGGTTAGTGGCAAAACTACAGGTGCCTTGAGAGGGAAGGATGGAGGAAATAGCCATTTTTATGAATTCAACTGGTGTGTCAAGGTGACATTTCAAGCACTGGTAGTGTCTTTTGTAGTCAATGAGCAGTTTTTGGACAACTGTTCCCCAGGTCATTTTCAGTTGCAGTTTTGGAATGGCTTTCCGATCACTGCAGGCGTCTCAGGTAATTCTTAGATGAAGGCAATAATCTTCTTGCAACTATGTAAGGGTTCTGAAGTTGTCTTGGAAATAGCAACACAGCACGTTTGCTATTCTTTTGGCGCATAAGTATCCCAATGAATGTTACTTGATAATCAAGGAGATAGTACCTAAACATGTCTTATCAAGTTCACGCCACTGCACATACATGTAACTCCACGAAAAGCTCCACTCCACGAAAAGCTCCATTGTGTGTGCAATCGGATAGAAGAACTTGAAATTGATGTTAGTTGCTGTGATTTTGTCGTCAGCTGTTGGGAATTCCTGCCATTTTGGCACTCCAACTGGTGACCTTGGTGTCACCAGGCATTCCAGAGATTGCATTGAAGTGTGAATGGCATATTCACATGGCATATATACATAAGGATATGGCGGAGGCGGAGATTTTATAGTTTCTAAAGATTTAAAGCTTTTCCATTCATTACTGTGGTTGGTCAGCAGTTGCTGTTGATATTATATGACACAAGACACAACTTTTCCATCATCTCCTGACATCATGAATGATGTGTTATGACCCTATTCGTGGTATTGGAGTAGGGGTCCCAAGTTGCCAAGGTTTTGATTTTTAACTCTTGCCTTGCTGACCTAGATATGCTGCATATGAAATTAGATGAGCCATTTGTAGGAAACAAGTCAATGTATGATTGATGAGCCAGACAGTTTAAACTGCCCACCATGTTAATTCCAGCTGTCATTTTATGTGGTTCAGATGTTGTATTTTCCCTTTATTTCTTAGATAATTTTCACGGACAAGAAAGTTCATGACTTACGCAGACTGAATATTGCAATAGAAGAGCAAAATGTGGATTGAGGATTGGACAGCTTAGTTATATGCCAGAGTCTGTTGAAATGATTGAAGGGGTGATTGACATTTGGCACAAGTACCCAGACAGACATTCTGCCCAGGGCTGGTCAAAGGTTGTGCAGGGCAGAGACTGAGAGAGTGGATAAAAGTCAATATATGTATGTTTGGAGGCTTCTGTTATTCCTCTGAAATGGAGATTATCATCCCTTAATACATACAGTTGTATTTACTCATTGTTCTGTAGAAACATCCACACATTTCTTGAGCCTGTATTTACATGTAAACTTTTCCACTGGTGATTATCAATTCAACCTCCTGACATAGACATGTCACACTAATGTTAGCAAATGGAAGACAGTACCTAATTACCAGTTTCTCCTGAGCTTACTCAAGATCTGATTTTAATTCTTGCAGGAAAATGTCCTTTTCTGTAGGTATAAGGTTGGATTTAGGAAAAAGTAGGCCTTAATTCTCCTTCTGATGGAATACACATGGCAAATACACATCAAGAGCACAGATTTACATCTCCATTCAAAGGGTAATGAGAACATTGTGGAATGTGTTGGTTTAGGTTTCAGTGGAGTCTCATCTTAAGAACATTAAAAAAAGCCACTAGGTAATGTATATGTGCAACCCACTGTTAGCTTGTGATATAATTTTCCAGTGTAGCTTGCATTTATGCACATTGAACATTCATATACAATGTATGTGGTTGCATACCAGTATATGATTCTAATACGGATTGTGTCATTTTAGTTTTATTAAAGCTGGCTACCATCTGTTTGGTAAAGATGAGAATCATTCACACTTAGAATATCTAGAGAGGTGTGTCTATTAGGCTGGTCAGTGATGGAGTTGATACATTGTCCCTGATACTAGTAGTCTGTGTTTGGTTCCACAGACAGGTATTTTAGAAGTGTGTCTAGCCTGCTATTCATCTGTATTGTATGGCAGTTGATGTTATCCAGAAGTCAGTCTAATTATGTGTTGCTGTAATATGATAGCAACCATTTTCATTGACTGGTTTACTAGGTGTTTAGTGTAGAAAATCAAGAACCTGCAAATAACCTTGTACTTTTGTAGGCTCAATAAGCTGCCCATAAAGGTTTACCTGTGTCTTTTATGTAGATTAAATGTTATCTTTTGGCCCTGATTGCATACTGAGCAAACTACCTATAGCCCACTTGCAGTCATGCAACATCTGAAAGTGGCATAAGTGATTTCATTCACCAAAATGGCTATTTGTTTTATAGCAGTAGTGTACCTATGCATGTACATGTACATAGGACTATTGTAGACAGAGGTTCTGGAAGCTCTGAAACAAGAGACCAGGGGTGCTTATAAATCAGCTGTGTTTATAAACTGGTTGCCACCAAACTAGATCATATTGCCACAAGAATTATTAGCAACTTTTGTTCCAAAGAATGTTTGATCTGAAAAGTTTCAACAGCAATTACACTAGCCAAAATTTGGAGGCATCTAGACAGGTAGTGGTGCCTGTGTCTGGTAGTGCTGGTGTAGACAGAGGGCTGTAGGCTTTACCCTGCCCTGGGCAGGCTGAATGCAGAAATACAAAAGCTGTCTTCATGCTTTATTGAACCCTGTCACACTAGATTAATCCTGCAGCAGCCAGGCAGGGGCAGAAATGGGACACTGTAAACATGTTCATGTAGAGTTAATCCCTTCAAGCCTAGGCTGGTAAAAAGTGATAACTTGAAGAAAAGATGGTCTACTGAAAATGAGAATCTTGTATCATCTTACAAATGGTTGTGATATGGTATGAAATCTCTGTTACATTGTAGTAATGCATGTAAAAGGCAACCAAGAGCAGTAACCAAAGCAGTACACTCAGTACACAACAGTAGCTACTGTTTACTTTGTTGTAACACTATACATTTAGGAAAGGATGCCATGTTACATAAAGCAGATTTCTTTGTTTGAATGCTGACAGGATCCTATGAATGTGTGATTTGATTGGTATACCGAAACATCAACTTTTAAGAAATCTTTCGGATGACAGACATTCATTTGTCAATTATTAGACCCGAAAGTATCAAAGCACACCCATAATTGTTCTAGTAAAGACTAGATATAAATCAATCATGGAGAATGGCTTTACATCTGATAGTAGGTCACCGAGGAGAAGCATTCCTGATGTCACTTTGATTATCATCATGAAATCCAAACACACAATATTACAAGAAGAATGTGATGTCATCTCCTTAGAGAGCTTTAAAAAAAGACCAACTTGAAGTTTATTTCTTACTAATATTCTTGATGAAGTTTAGTCATGAAACAATATATGTTTTTTGTCCATTTTGCTACCTTAAAAATTTGGTCTGTTATGTGGCCTACTTTTTAGACCCATTCTGTTGTATATATTATGTAAAATGTTTTAATGGTCCCCATGCATTTATATAGGTACATGTCACTAACATGTTATTTCCCCTAGGTATAATTGACATTTGCTAGGGGCAAGTAAAATATTCATCATAACTCCCTGACATCCCTTCGTAGGGCTCTTCTCCAACTGTTATTTTTGTGTGTCTTAAAGCAATTATTTGCTTATATCCAGAAAAAAATACAGTTCAGAAGTTTATATGCAAATTAGGAAAAGGCATGGAGTACTATGTATCACTGTATGCTGAGAGCACTCAAACTGTCAGATAGTATTTTTCGTTGTAACTCCCACAAAAATCAAGCCTTTTCCCTCAATTTTTTTTCTGCATATGTAAGTTGAATGCCAGCACCTTATGTTCACATGTTTATACGTTTTTATTGATCTTGTATCAGTTTTATAGAGAATTGAAGTTAATATGCAAATGAGCTGCCAGGAGCTGGGCCAGCCAGTCTGGCCTTTGTTTACAGGGTCACATGATGAGGGTGGTGGGCTGTTCCACCTGGCCACATTATAGAGGGGGGGCAAGGTTCATAGTAATGGAACAAAACAGCCCATTTTACGTACTGTAGCTAGATAAACCATATTTTTATAGGGCTTAACCACTTAGTTGTCGTTAGATTAAGGGACATCAAGTGTTAACTGTAAAATAGACCCACCTTGTCATGCTGCAACATAAATACTGTGACTGTGAGTTGTTTGGCTAGAGTGAGAGAGTTAAGACCTTCAGTCTGGTTATGTTTATCTGGGTTCATTTTACATCTTTAAAGAACGGCTGTCTCGTTAGAGTTGAGCTTGTAGTTGTAACATCAAGTGTTAAACCAGAAAAGATTGGGATCAGGGTTAGAAAGTGTTGTTGGGTTTTTGTGTCCAGATTTCTCTCACCAGATTCTAGGTGACCCTAAAGCTTAACCCCAGGATTCCAGGGCTGACTATGCCCTGCTTCAGATCTTCAGCCTGTAGACTGTTAATATCACAGGAACTCTCAACTGATCCTATCTTGGTTTTTAATCAGCACTTCCCATTGACAATAGGGTAATGTTTCAAAGTGAACCATGTTCAGGGGTAGCATGGAACCAGCTGTGTAAGGTTGATAGTTCAGACTGGAATGTCAGTCAAAATATGATAGGGTCTCACAGACTTCATGACATCAGTATAGTAATTAGTTTTAACCTCTTTGATGAAAGAAGAAGTTTGGCTGCTTTTTTTTTAATCTTTGAGACCTATCCTTAAGCTTAAACTAACCATGTGTGTGGAGACTTCCTTCTGATCTCAATATCAATAGTATGTTCTTTTGATGAATGTCACTTCTATAATATGTAAACAAAAGTGCACAGCACAGAATTGTATCTGACCTGAGTAAAACAACTATTTTTGTTCCAATTCCTTTACCCATGGTCACTAATAATGATAATTGCAGGGCATTAACACTTATGTCCTTTCCTACTACCATTCCTGCATTCCTTCATCTCCAGTGCTGAGACATCCCTCACACAAGTGATCAGCCTGACCAGAAACTTGTGCAAGTCCCTTCACTAAAACTAGTAAGAATCCTTGGCCATGGAAGCTAACAACCGACGATCTGCAGAAACGGGTTGCAAAAGGACTCAAGGAGAGAGCTGTACCCCTTATTATATACTGTCCTGGGTGGACTAGCCATGTCCTATCAACCTTGAAATGGAAAAGCCCCAGAACAAACCTTGCAGCCCTGCTAGTTGACAAATGCCTCTGGTATCCAGACAGTGTTGTCACAACAGGAGTTCCAGACTGTAGCTTTCTATCTGGCCATTGGTTAGATCATGGCTAAATTCAGGGCTCGAAACAACTTTTTTCTGCATACCTGTACTGGTGCAGGTAAAACTTAAATTTACCTGCACCAGACAAATTTTACCTGCACAACCATTGCTATTTATTCTGTTAAAGGTGGTAACAGTCAATGTAGCTGATAACAATCCACATACACCTACATCATATGACATTTATGTATAAAAGCCAGTACAAGGACCCGTGCAGGTTAGGTGCAGGTAGACACCAGAAATACCTGCACAGCTCCAATTTTACCTGCACTAACCTGCATATGCAGGTAGTATTTCGAGCCCTGCTGAATTGAACCATAAATATGACATCAGTATTTTTACTTCCATCCGAGGCATTTGTAGCGATTGATTTCTTGCAAGCCATATTCACAACAATTCTTGTCTAATTTAGATTTGGATATAAAAAGGCCACCCTTATGTTCCGGGTCATTACCTCTTTTGTCATAACACAATAGAGCTGGCACCTGCACTTTAAACAATCCAGGTGTGCTATAGGAGAGTGTAATGCAGGAACAGCTGTACCAAGTAGGTCAGTCAGGCACATGTGAGGCTGCCTTCAACCAGGACTTTTTGAATAGTCCTGAAATATTGATTCAAGAATTGACATGGCTTATTTCCAGTATCTTCATTAGATATTGTATGAAGTGATTGAAATGATAAAGCTGCTTATATTTTAGGCTGCAGATAATTTCTGATTTCATATTTTGTCTTAGAATACTCCAATGTTCTAAACCAAGTTGTCTTTAGTTGATTAAAACCTGTCACATGATGGTTCCATAAGGACTATGATGGTTTTATGGTAGCTGGTTTGTGCCCTTTGCCATGATGAGTGGGATTAGAAACCAGGCAGCATGTTGGAATCAATATTTGTGGCACTGAGAATTGATCGGAGTAAAGGCTCAATACGTTTGTCTGTGGAAACTCTAGCATTGTCAACAGCACCTTTCCGATTCACTTGTTGGCTTGAATTGAAGTTGGTTTCATTTAGGAGCTTACTATGTTATAAATACAATGTAGGTATACTGCCAAGTAAACTTCCTACTATTTCTTTTCTGGCATTGGCACAGTGAATGGTTAACAACCAAAAGGCGATGTTGCTGAGGAGGGACTGAAGTATTTACCTGATTGCTGGTCTATTAGATTATATTCAATCTGTTCAATTGTGCAGTAAACAATAGTTCATAGACATGTAGGTAATGGCTTTCGCTGTCTCATGGTTGTGTGCTCTGTAAAATAGATTTTATATCCTTTTCTATCATGGAGGGATTCAAACATTGACCCAATATTGTTTTATAAATAGGCATGTGTGCTTTCTGTATGTGTCACTATTGTCTTGCCTCCAAGCTGGCACCTTCAAAGTCAGCAGCAGCCAGATTGTAGCCGTAGTCAGACTAATGTTTCTAATTAGATTGCCAACTGGACCAGAAGTAATCCTCTCAGAATGTTTGACCCTTTCTGGCCTTCATGATTCAATTAGTGATGTCTGGGTAGATGTCAGCTGCCCCTGGCGACCTGCCAGACTTGCTGTGTCCTGAGTCATGAACCAGACCAGTGACATGGACATTTGTTGTGTACTGTATAGTTAGGATTTTTAAGACATTTTCAGTTTTGGTTGCACAGTGGGCATCCTGCCTGTGCTACCTGTGGCACTTACCTGCAGCCACCAATCATATCAAATTATCATTTTACATTTAATATGTTACAATACTGGCTACACAGAGATCATGCACAGGACAAATAAGCATCACTTTTAATTGCTAATTGTAAATTTCCACAGTTTTGTGCATCTTAAAAGTCTACCAAACAGTCTTCTTGCTGAAATCATTACCATATGGGATAGTTTTTCTTCCATGTCTTCCAGATATGAAGTCAGGCTCAACAACCCGCTATGTAGAGTTTACTTGAGATTAATCACTTATCAAAGGACTCCTGGACCCTTACCAGTAGCATGCAAGTCTGATGGTAGGTTGGGACCAAAGCCCTGACCTTGTGACATGCAAACAGGATTGCTATGAAATTAAGTATTGGTCATACAAAACAACATGCAGTATTCTTTCCATTAAAGTTCATATACAGCTTTAGACTTCAAAGAATTTTTTAGGACTGTGATGCAATGTTGATTCACATACAGCATTTGTATCTTAATTTGAGATGCCCAACGACAGGTGATTGATATAGTGTTCTTTTAGGACTCTGTCCTCCACTCATCGTCTGTTTGCAGAGACTCTATAGAACTGGTAACAGATGCAGACAAAGCATTTGCCCCTGGCCAGTAGTTGCCCTGAAACACATGAATATCAGTGAGAATGTATGTTACAAATGTTGGGCACTGTTAGATATGACCCCGACAGCCAGCCTGCTGGGAGGCAGGAGAGCTCTCAAATCCCACCTGCTTTGTCAGTTTTAGCCTGAGGCAGTTCACGTTTTGATACACTATCTGTAAATGTACTAATACATGTTATGCATTTATGATAGTTAGACAATATTCAAATGCAAGAGAGATTGAATTGTATTAGACTTTAGAAGTAGAAATGTATATGTTTGGTTTTGTGCAATGACTGATAACTGGAGCAATGTACATGTACTTTCATATCTTAAGAGGTATCAGAATGCAACATTGGCTTTATGTGCAGGTATAGTTGACACATATTTAGACTGACTACAGGTAGTATCCAATGTATGAAACCTTCCATCTCTGGATTAGAGGGGAATGTGCTAGCAAAATATGACACTACTCACATTGACCAACATGCATACTGTGTTGCATACTGTGTTGAAATAGAAATTGCATCTAAATCTAACAGTTTGGCTGTACTGCTGAGGTTTATGAAAATGTAAAAAGACATACATATTCATATACACTCACTGTATATGAATATAGTGAATATATTTTTTTCTTCATTAGGCTTATTCATTTCACCTACTTATAGTGATGTCCATTTCCATGTCATGGTAATGTATCTTTACAATTGCTCTAATTGCAATTGGTTTGTAATCAAGTTGCAGCTCTTCCTGTGGGTAATATCTACATGTGCATCTGGCCTTGGCAGGCAGCATAGTTTCCTCCATAGGACTCACAATGTGCTTGTAATGTGCAGGGGGAAGGAAGCTGCAATTTGAAAGGAAGCTGATTCTGGAATTGCCTGATATCACAACTGTTGAAGATCCTTTTGAAAAGGAAAACCCTACATCCTGCTATGCTACCTTTTCCCTACAAATCTCGACTGGGTCTTAGTGTTATATACATATGTAGCTGCTACCATGGCCTGTACTTTTTTTACCATATAGTCAAGTGTTTGAACTCCAGTCTACTAGAGGGGGCTGAAGTCCTATTGAAGAAAGGACAGTGATCAGTAGGTGCCACACAATGAGCATATTATATTGACAAAGAATGCACCATACTTGGCAAACGAAAGACACACACATATGATATTGCTATAATGTTGTAAACTATCAAAGAGCAGTGACGCTTATGATACAATGTATGTGTTGAATCCTCAACCATTTAAAATCTTGATGTTCTATGTTCTTGTTTTTGCAGTCTGCAAGTCTTGCATCGTGCAGTACCTTGAAGAAAACAACGACTGTCCAACCTGCAAGCAGGTGATTCACCAGAGCCATCCTCTCAACTACATCAGGTGAGAACATTCATGTATTGGAACTTAAGAACTGTTTCCATTTTGTACTATTGCAAGTTCATGGAAGTTGAAAAGGCTAGGGAAGAAATATGTTCAGACTGTGCAAAACATTTCTGTACAGCACTTAATCAGCATAAGCTTGGGCTCCAATATGTCTGCTGCTTGAATTGATTTCTCAGCAGAGAGTTGACCCTGACACCTCTGACCTCATTGGTCAGGAATCACTCCCTCTCATCCTCAGTCTTGTTCTTTCTTGATGGTGCCGTCCCTGCAACCAGGTCAGGTTAATAACAGTGATGTGGATACCATGTCTAGTTCTGGCCTGTCACCACCTGACAGACTTCATTTTACAAATTGCTCCAAGCTCGAAACACAAGATGTACTCTATAGGCAGAATCTTTATGCACTGGTGTCTTCTGTAATTCCAGAATATTGGGTAGGGTTGTCTCCAGGACCTGTCCCTCTGTCCCGGGACAGAATATTACTCATAGGAAGAGACTAAAATTTTACCCTTCTCTTAAGATAAAATCCCAAATTCAGGACATAAAATTGTTTAAGATGTATTTTCATTAGTTTAGAATGGCAGACTTAACACTGAAAATCAACAACATGGGCTCCCATACAATAAGTGGGACGGAACAGTATTTAAAGCTCATGGAGACAGCTCCAATATTGGGTTTGACTAATGTTAATATGAATAAACTGATTTTAGTATAGGGGAAATATAATTACAGACTTTAATCTCTCTGCTGTGTTAATCACAGTAAATGTTGGCTACACTATTGGACTCCATCATTGAAGAGTTGGCAGTACTTCATACAATTTCCCTCAGAGGGTAGAAAAGTTCCAAAATGACAGAAGGAACTCTCAGTACTGTAAGGGACCAAATTTTTCTTTGTTTCGACATTATAGAACATCAGTTTAACCAAGCTGTTTCTTAATTGAATAGTCTGAGGTTTGTATTGATTCCAGGAGAGGGATAGATTTTGACTCTGCATCACCAGTAGCGTGTGTCTCATCGGGTGCCCTGTTAGAAACAGTCATTACTTCTGTGTCAGGTTGACCTTGAAGGAGGAGAGAGGTAGTAAAATTCTGTCTAATGAGATGCCAGTAAAAGTGTCAGGTTTGAGACCCTCTGCGCCATCTTACCCAGCGTAAGGCCTTTACCTTCTCCCTGCAGTGGAAAACTTTGAGCCTCTCCAGCGCCGTTCCAGTTGGTAGTGACTGATAACTGCACTATCCCTGATAGCACTAAAGTAATATTTAGCCCGCAGACATCACGACCTTCATTTTCTCTGGCTCTCCCATGGAATCTCCCCTCATTCATCATGGAAGCTGCCAGAGCAGACCTGACCCTGACATGAAGGGAACTGGTTGGTATTCTGGGGAGGTTCTGCACCACAGCTAATGTCCTGTGAGATCCTCATTCATCTGGGTGATTGACAGAGTTTTATCCTTTAGAAATGGATGGGAGATGTGTTTGTTTGTTTGTGTAGGGTATATTTCTATGTGAAAAGGGAGGTGTTTTGATCAGGATTTATGTTTGTTGGTTTGTTTGTCTTGGTGTGAGTCTGTATTGGCAGAATGGAAGGGGGAAGTGGTGTAATAGGTTGTACATTGAGAAGGAATGATTTCACCAATGGCAAAGTGAAAGAAATATGCTCATATATCATTGCTACATATTTGGGGAAGATGTTGCAGGAACTGTAGACTCCATCCCCCTAAATTTCTTCCTTCTTCCCTTCCTTCTTCCTGCCTAGACTCAAACATTGACAGGTACAGATTGAGATTCTCCCCCCTCACCGTGATGTCACTTTTAACTCAGTCACAATAACAAATATGCAAAATTCAACATGACACCAGATCTGATGCCACCATGGGGAAATCCCAGCATTTTACCTGAAATGATTGCTATAGATATAGATAATGCTTGTACGCAGACTGCAAGAAATTGCCGCTAATCCCTCTTTTGTTGGTTACTAAATAGCTCCAGGCAATGTCTGCTTTCTAAGGTATTATAGTATGGCAGCCTGTTAGTAGCTGTGACCTGTATGGCTCCATCCTGGACGTGCTGCTCTACTTACCTGTCAGAGCAGGGGATGATATTGTGATCAGCAATGTTCCTTGTTGGTGTGTAGTATAATAAATAATAATTTAAACTAGAGTTACAACATTTCAAAGAGACTATTTATAGTAAGGAATGATGTGCTTCCCTTGCTATGAATCCGAATTGCCATGTCTTAAACCTCCCCCCTCCTCATCATTCAGTTAATGGGCCAACTATTAGACATCATCTTCCTAATAATTATCATCTTAATATTATTATCAGATGCAAATAATATGTACAAGTAAATCCTCTTACAACAGTAAATCTTGTATTGAAAAACTTATTCATTTTGTTCCTGCTCAACCTCATTTTATGAGCAAAGTCTGCTATCGGCTGATTTACACATTGGTTGTTAACATCTAGATTGTGGATCTGTCAAAAGGCCTTTGTGGAGCAAGTCAGAGCAGTGTAAAATACATTGAAGAACCAAAGCCAAATGCCAGCTCCCATTAGAGACCTGCCACAGTTCTATTGGATACCCGGGGTGGATAATTTGATCTCTTCTTTGCCTGTGATGTGTGGTGGGCCCATTATGCTGCCCTGAGGGACCTGTCAAGTCCATGATCCATTTTACATCCTGAATTGTGCCCTGTGCTGGGTCAAAGCCTCATGCTGTTTGCAGTCTTTTGGGTTAAGGTTAGAGTGTAGGGCAGGACTTGCAAATGCAAAATGGGAAATCTTCAGGCCCCATACTCAGTCATATGAAAACTCCTTTTTGTGCCAGCCTTTTGTCAAATAGCATTCAGTCTCTGTTCATAGAATTTAGAAATGTAATTTTTTCTTTCAAACTTCATTGTACCCACAGCAATTTGGTAGTGGGCAGACCTGTAATTTACTATAGCAGACTCGTTCCACCATGAGAGATTTATACTGAGTTTATGGTTTTCCCTCCTATTCATCATGGCTTCAAGACCAGCTAGAGATTGCAGTTAGATGGGAAAATAAATCTGTAAGAGGCAATTTTGTCCAATTCCCAGACGTGAGCTTAGGGGAGGATAGCCATGCATTGGAATCATACTTTAGGCCACAGAGAGCTACTATTAGCCCAGAAGAAGCTTGGGAGGGATGTTTATCTGTGTCTCAAAATTACCTAGAGGGTGAAACTGTTATTTTGGTCAGAAACCTTTTAGGTCATAGAAGTTTCGTCTGTACACATTCATTGGGTCTGTAGTTAGAATTAGACATTGAGGGTACACTGTTAAAGCTTACTAGCCCAAATCATTGCACATTAGGGTACAAGACATTGGATAGTTGCTTACTGGAGTGGCTTTCCTCTATAATAGGACTGATGCCTACATTAATATTTATATGATGTATATCAATAGTATGTTCAATAAAGGTATACAGTGATTTGAGTGGATAGCCAACTGTTACACCACTGGGTGCTATTCTTATCTCTTTGACTTTCTTCAATAAGGCTGATTATACGTACCCTTTGTACAGGTTGATTTTGACCTAAAGACGTAAAGTTATGCCAGAACAGCCTGTGTGAATGATTGATGTCTGTGTGAGTAATTCTGCCTGATGAGAGTCAGAGATAACCTTTCCTCACAGCTCCACAGCACCCTTCCCACTGCAGTGATTAGTGTTTCTGACCTAATATTCCTATTAACCCATTAACCCATCACTTCTTCACTCCTGGGAAACCATGATAAAGGGAAGATTTGGGATTTTACCTGTGCTCTGACTTTTCTTGTGCCTTTGTGTGAGAGAGAGCAGTGGCGAATGTTTTTACTGATATTGTAGTATCTTGGTGTGATCTTGCGTGCACCATGGGGATAATTTCAAAGGATGAATGTTTTCCCTGTAGTGATTTACATGTATCTCACCAACATCGCAATAACTCTTCAGCAAGGTGAAAACAACAACTACTGCTAGCTGTTTGTCTTAGTAGCATTTTTCAGTATAAGTGCTGATTCTTTCAAGTTTGCAAAGCATACTCAAAAGTTCAAAAGGACCATGCTAACCAAAGCACATCATGTCACTATCTGAAAAAATATAAACTGATTAACTGATACAAAAAAGCATCCATGCATGCGTCCCTTGATACTGTATCCTGCTATGATAGCCTCTTCCTTCTTCAGCATGCATGCACAAGGTTCAAATTCCAAGAATGGCCAATACAGGCCCCTTTTCCTCGTAAAACTGGCAATTTAATGCTTGGAAACATAGCTGGACCCGGTCTCCGTTTGCATATCTTTTGCATTGATATAGATGGTGGATCATGTATAATATGTCTTTGGCCAGTGCATTGATCATCATCGTATATGATTTCAAAAAGGATCAGTTGTTTATTGTCGGGTGGTTGAGGAAGTGTGTAAACAGGTGTTTAATACGCAGGGAGATGTCTTACTACCTCTTACTGGTATTCTATGTTAGAAACAGTCCAAAATTTTTGCCAATTTGGATGTGTTCAGTCTGTAATTTTTCTCTAACGCATTCTTGCAGATCTATAAACATTCAAAGTTTAACAATTTAAGAATTTCACAATTCGTTTTCTCTTGTTCAGTCATAGGGACCATTTTATTTGCTTTAGAATGCTTTTTAATTGGTACAAAATGCTCACAAAATATAGCTAATGATCATATGTATATGGTTGGTAGCATTACTGATCCATTGGTAATTTTACTCAATGTCCAGTGATCCATATTTCAAAGGCAAACCTATTACTGTCTGCTCTGATCAGCTCTGCTGTTTACTGATCTTCTGGCTGTGTGTTAGTCCTGGCCAGTTTGACAGCTGTTCCCATGGCAGGATGACATTGCTGGAAGTTTTATAGAATTATTAATAAAGTTATTATCCCTATAGACCTGATGGTATACAAGCTATTCATTTTCTGCACCAGTAATACTGGGTTTGGTTGCCAGCTTTTGTTGCATCCACAACCATGATACTGTGTGCATTGGTGACTGTCAGTGTGTACCAAGCTTGTCAGCTAGTAAAGATATACTGCTGCACCACCATCACTTGACTCTAGTATGTATAATGGGCAATCTTCATGTGTGTATGTCATATCCATCTTCAATGAGTAAGCCAGCTCTTGCATACTGGGCTGTTGAATTATACTTGAACATACCCACAGGCATCAAGCATTACCAAGGAAACAAAGTAGCTAAAGCACAGACAGACAGATTAGCTTGGCCATGGGACATTTTCATTATTTTTCCTTCTCTTGGAAACATTTCAAACAAACTTGTTCATAGTCACCAGATAAGGCCCCTACTGTATTGCCTGCCCATTCATGTTGTTAATATATTGATTGCTTTTATCTCTTATCTAGTTCAAACATTGGAATGTTTGTTTCTATACTTGGCAACATAGCAACGTTGTGGACTTTGCCTCACGGCAACTTTACAAAGGCACATACAGCACGTAACTGGAGTGTCAACACTGATATTAGCATGCAATTAAAGGCACACTTAGGAAGCGATGTAAATTTTTGTGTTAGCACCATGCAGATGCAGCTATGCTGAGGTGTGGTCTCAGTATACATTGCGTTGTGAACCACTCAGCTGTTATGTGTACCTGTTCTTTATTTCTTTCTGTTATTTCCTTCAGGAATTGAATCATGAGTGTGGTTATTTTGTCTTAAGAAAAGTACAAAAATGTAGTAGGTCATTGATAGATAATCGTACAAGAACTACAGAATTACATGTGTACATGGCAAGGTCTGTCTTGTTATTGTAGTTCGGTAGCATGGACATCATCTGGACATGAACTGTTTAAGAAATCAGTGAGCAAAAGCACAATCCTTTGAAAAGAACATTGAAGTGAGCCTTTTTAAAGAATTGACACACCTGTTTTGTGATCTGAATACCATATTGATGGTAGTTGGTAAATACATAAGGTGCCAAGTTTTAAACTTTGACACAACTGTTGATTCAGTATTTATTTGTAGTGCCAATGGTCACAGGGATCATGAGTTTCTCATTGCATGTTTCCTCAGACAATGATAAAACACTGTGCAGGGTAAGTCACAAGTATGTTTGATCCAGTTGATATGACCCGACTAGGATTTTAAATTGACACTAGGATTAACAGTGTTGACCTTGTGTTTCAGCCATGACCGTACCATGCAGGACATTGTGAGCAACTTCAGGTGGCAAGTAGCTCAGTTTTCAATGGTAATCTCTTAGAACCTGTTCACACTGTGCAATTTGATTTTTGAAGTGCTCCCAAACTGCTTAAATTTTCTCCGTAACGGATTGTTTGCAAACCTCAGACAGGTAGTTTGAGCAGTTTGTGGCAAAACCGTCTCACCTGGATTGCACAGTGTGAATGTGAAGTGGGAAGATTCTGACTCGTAATTGGTTTGTTTTGTGGGTGTGACATCACATACAGGTACAGCAGATAGACCTTTAATAGCAGGTGATAAGCCACTGCAACTGTACCCATAACATGTCACTGATGCACAGGTTGATTCAGTATAGAATTAGAAACCTTTCAAATACCCGTAAATCCCTTACGCTATGTGACATGAGAGATGAGAGGGTTATCTGTCTATTTCTGGTAGGATGACATTCAAGATTGTCCCTGTTAGTAAGTAAGTAGGTTAAATGTCACTTAATGAGCTGTCAGCAGCTTCAGAATGTAATTGCAGCTGCAGTCATACAGCCACAGGCCATTTACAAATTGAGTTTTCTCCAGATGTGTGGATTTCTGCAAGTGCAGCCTCTACACCATACAAATTTGATTAAAGAATTGATGCTGTTTCTTATTTGGCTAGATTTCTTTCGTTACGTTCATGTAGCAAACAAATATGTCATGATTACAGGTAAATAATTATACAGGTATGTAAGAAATTGGGTGTTTGATTTAGCAAAGTTGTTTCACATGTATATATAGTAAGGAAAAGAAAGGATGCAAGGGTGAAAAGTAGTTTCCTCTTGCGTTCTATGTTACAAAAAGGGTGGATTCGTTGTTTTATCAATTGGATGGCTAGACTAGCCTAGACTTGAAAAGTGCAATTGTTGAAACCCCAGTCTGTATTTAAAAACTTAAGCTGGCTGTCTCAGTGTCTGGTTTCCCAAGAAGACTATTTCTAGTCCTGGTGGGGTGTTGTTCCCTGCTGTTTGCACAAGGTCTGCCCTGTCAGAACTGGAGGGAGTTTTAGTTACAAGTGGTGGGGTAATCTTATCTGAGTGTTAATTGTTGTGTCAATGAAGCATGCGTTCTGGTATTTTAACACTCCTGACTGCTGGGGGTCAGCTGGGAGGTTGGCTGGGGTCAGGGGCACCTATTGGGGGCGTGTAGCGACAAGGTTTTAACACCAGACCAAGTGGCCTCCTGAAACAGATTAATGCTAATGGCTGCAATTTGAGAGGTGCCACAGGAAAAGTTTTGCTATTAAAACATTATCTTCGGTGTGGAGTTTGTCTTTAGCTCATAATTAAAAGAGATGGGTGGTGATTGCTACTTTGTAATTGGGCTGTGGTTGGCTTAATTACAAGTGTGTCAGCATTATACAACAGACCTTAAGAGTGACAAAATGGACATGGATGACTTCTGAAATATCA
The DNA here is from genome assembly GCF_000003815.2 of Branchiostoma floridae. Taxonomy (NCBI): domain Eukaryota; kingdom Metazoa; phylum Chordata; class Leptocardii; order Amphioxiformes; family Branchiostomatidae; genus Branchiostoma; species Branchiostoma floridae. Next base: position 15,045,915 of record NC_049982.1, read on the forward strand.
ATTTACACATTCAGAAAAAAGTTCGAAAGGAAGGGGGCAAGATAAATGTTTTAAATGAGTAATACAATAAATTGGCATGCAGTATTACAGGTCACAGTTGCTCTGTAGATTAACATGTGTTACATATACCCTTTGTTAATCATCAGTAACAAACCTGATTACAAAGTTGCTAATGAAAAGTGTTCATCTTCACAGCGGAGCTCAAGAAGCAGCAGGACTTTTACAAGAAGCGCGGCTTGCCGTTTCCTGGACAACCACTCGGTCAGTTTCTTACACTTTCATCAAGAACATTATTGGTCACTTCTTTAAGGTGTCAGAAGACACTCAAAAGGTGCAATCATTAAAAGTTTGATGGTTGGTTATTCACATACGAGAGAGAGCGCAACAATTTTTTTTCTCAAAGAGCAACACTTGTTTTGTTTTGTCAGACTGACTTTTCACCTGAGAGTAACATAGTATCATTGTGTGGCTGATGCACTCCACATAGATCTGAAGGGCATGTGTCAGTCACCCTTCTTACAAAGCAAGGGTACCTGATTTCTCCTTGGAATTGAGGAGGACAAGAAATGAGACCTCATCCCCTGTAAGCTGGCAGCATTACCAGAAGCCACATAAATCACTGCCTCTGCAGGTAAAAAGATGATGAGGTTATGACGCCCAATAACACGCCTGCTGCGCTCTCTTACAGCTAACCCAGCCATAAAACCCTTCCAGTGGTTACATAAGCCTCAAGACTCTCTCTTGAACAATCTAACTGTTCAAGTATTGAATTTGAAATGCCCTTGAAAGCCAGCCCGTCGTCATGGTCTATAAATTCTGGATGGAGTAAGATTGAGTTTATGGTATAACAGCCTGTCTGAACAGGAAAGCTGCATTAAATCAGACTGCCAGGGATAAAACATGCTCATTGAGAAAAGGGTATCTGGCTGATTGTGATAAAGTTCCTGTGGATGTAAAGCTGTATGGACCTTAGAATATGTAAAACAACTGTCACTATGCATATGATTTGTTGCTCCCCTTCCTCACTGCAAAACCAGCAAACAAATGAAGTAATTGGCAGCTCTTTCTGGAACCTAACTGAGCTTGTCATGGCCAAATTACTTAACTCAGAGATACCCGCAATGTTCCAGAGAGCTTTTAAGATGAAAGCAAATGGGTGCATCTCTCTTTAGATGCTTGAAGAGCTGCCATAGAGATATCTAAGGGGATTTGTTCGGCTTTTTCATGGGACTGATATAAAGAATCTTATGGGAAGTCAAGTGCAATTATGTTGAAATGGATGGGCAAGACTGCAAAGCTGTGGACTAATGGGCAATTTGATTTGGGGATCATCGTTAGTGAGAGGTGAAGAAAAGACATGTCAGATCATTATTTGTCGAGAAAGTTGTTGTGATTAACCAGAAAACAACCATTTCTTAATGGGGAGATGGGGCATTGTTAAATGCAAACTAAAGGTTAGAAATTTAGTAGCAAAGATGTAAGATAGAAAGATGTCCACAAAACAGGTGTATTTTGGGAAGACAACTGGTTGGTCAGAAATAAAGTCATGTACGGATGTGAGAGCCTTGGTACTATTCGTGTTAGTTTTTATTAATAGGCAAAGAAAACAAAGATGGTAGTGGTACCCATGCAACAACTGTGAAATGAGTTTTGCATAATGTTTCCTAGATTCTAAGAAAAGGGGAAAGGGGGAATTCAGAATTCACCTTTGATCAGCAATTATATAGGACCTCTGAAAAGTTACAGGATCAGTTCGTACATGTCTCTGTGGCCGAGCGGTAATGCAGCCCTGCTGCTTGGCCATCTGGGTCCATTTCCGTGGATCCTTTCGGCCGGGATTGATCCTAGGGTCGTTCAGCTCAGACATGTTGTAAGGGATTGCCATCGTCTTGAGGAAGGAACATAAAATGGGGGTCCCTTCTTGGAGGAGGTGCCTTAAGCATGTAAACGGCCTCATTTGGTACCTACTGGCCGCAATAATAAAGCAAGATGAATTAAATGCTGTTCTATGTCATTTCCAGATGGTGAAGAGGACAGCAATGGCAAGTCCACTGCATCCTCCTCCAAGTCGAAAGAGGATGAGGACAGTGACTATCATCGCAGTGATGAACAGGTGGGTTGTTCCTTACAAAAAGAGGCAGAAAGGAAGTCTTTGCCACACCTTACATGTGCTGTGCTGTTTGATAGGTAAAAACACTAGTCATTACAAGTCAGTCAAGGCTTCCTTTCAGTTCGTTGGTCCAGACTAACAAGCTGGAACATACGTACCTGAAACAATGCCCTGAATGACATTTGCAGAGACCAACATCAGCCTTGTGGTAATACCAGCTAGTGTGAATCCAGGTTTTGGGTCCACACTATCCCAGCCCGCAGGTGCCCAACCCTGGTCAGCTGTCCTGCACAGGGTTAATCAGGGCAGCATTAGGCATGCCTGAGGTCTAACCTGTCTGGGTAATTGAGGTCATGATGAGAAGGAATCAGCTGCATTACTCTGGATCAGTGGGCAGGGATAGGCAGTCAGGAGGAAGACTTTGTGGATAGAAGGCAATCCTGGCTAGTGGACCATGTTTAAATTGTGTTCAAGGAATTGATGTATTGACAAAAACAGTATATCCTGTTATTGTTATTTTGTTGGTTGCAGGTGAATATCTGCCTGGAATGTAGCAGTAACAGAATGAGGGAGCTGAGGAAAAAATTTATCCGGTGCTCATCGCAGGCGACCATCAACCACCTGAGAAAATTCATTGCCAAAAAACTGGAGCTCAAAGAGCACTCCCAGGTATTTCTTATCACACAATGATTAGAGGACTCTTGCTTTTTTGGTCTTACTTTGAAGTGGTTTATGTAATGATCCCTTATACGCTCTGTAGCACTAAAAATCTTCATATTATCCTCACATCAACCACTTTCAAACTGCTCTCAACACAATCTAACACTTGATGATGTTTTAGTTCCTTCTTTTCAGGAACAAAGACATGAGATTCACTATGAAGTCTCTTTCTCTTGCTACACCCTGTCTCAAGGGCACATTGAAACTGTAATTTGAGTAATGAGGAACATTTATAAGCCTATTATTTGCAGATTGATTTAACAGTTAAGTCACATGTGTTGGTCATTGTAACCTATGTTTTTTTGCATTCAACACTTTCTAAAATATTGATCTACTAGTATTGATCCTTTTTGATTTATTTTGATAGGAATGTTGCTATGGTTTCATGGTTTCCTTGCTGCCCTTCAGTATCCTTAAGTACAAGCCATTTTTGTCAGTAGGAGACCTGGCAGGACGTGTCATGTGCTTTGTTCAATCCAAACTGTTGACCTGACTCTTGTCATCTTCTACGGTACTGCACACCTTAGCTACGACTTTCGTCATGGACAATGATGTCTGATGACTGACATGTGACTAGATCTAAATAGAGTATGCTGATCATACAACAATAGCAGCCATGTGACTTAGGTTATTTTTTCCCCAAGCAGGTGGAGATTTTGTGCAACGAGGAGATTCTGGGAAAGGACCATACGCTCAAGTTCGTAGCCGTCACACGATGGAGGTGCAAGGTACGTCCTGTATACTGTATCTATGCTCCCGACCAGCATTAGGACTCATAACGCTATCGGTGGCAACCTTCTGCCCATTGATATTAGCTAACATTCCACCTTTCACACATAGGCAACCACACCCAGCAAGTTCACTTGTAAGCTGCTGCAGATGCAAGCAACAGCAAAACAAGAAGTCAAGATACAGATCTGAAGTCATTTGATAATAAGCCCCACCTAGTCTGTATCATTAGATTTTGTATAGCTACCAACAGACCACAATGCAATGTGGGCTTTTATGGTTGGTCTCTGGTTTCTTCCAAGTGTTCCTAGATTTCATGATCATGTGGTAATCATGAACTTGGGACAGTCAGTGATAGTCAGTTAACAGTAGTGCAAATGTCAGACTAAACTCGTCTGAAATGTCAGAAACAGTAGGCTTGTATCCAATGTGTGATACAAGTAATATAATTTATTTCCAAATGGTGGAATAAATGGTGCAGACAATGTTCTAAACGCCAGCAACTGTTCAGCCTCGATTCTCCGCCAGAAACACCATCATTAATATCAATCTTGGTGGGCAGAAAAGCCATAATGGAACCACCAACCTTCCAGCTTCCCTGGAAAAATAATCCTTAGATTTATCAAGTACTGATGCTGGGGATCTGAGGCATGACAATCTCATTGTGCATGGAGGATTTGTCATGGCTGGGGATCGTTTCTGAATGTGGAAATATCTCAAATATTTAGACTGGAAAGTTGTAGATTGGAAGGTGAAGGATTGGACAATAAGTTTTTGAAATACAGTTTATATTTTGCATCAATTAAACCAAATTGCTTTAACCATAAATGGCATGTTAGGGATTTCATTTGTAGATGACAGAATTGTTGAAGCAAACTTTTAAATTTGAAGCTGTGATATGACTGGCAATGTGTAGGATACTGACGTTTGTGGAAAGGGGCATGGTCACAGTAATTGAAAGGGTATTTAAAACAAACATTAAAATCAGAATGAAGCATTTTAGGTTAGAAAGAAGCAACAGAAATGTTGTGAGATTAGATGATTGAATATTTTCTAAAAATCATCTATCATTGTTGAAACTAGCAGGTTAGCGGTTAGTCATTTTGTTTGAAGGGAAGGTTGATGTTTTGTTGTGGGTAGGAGTTACATGTACGTGTAAGTGATTACAGTTTGTTAGGAAACAATATACAACTGTTGATACACCCAAACTAATCCTGTAATGTAGGTGGCTGGGCCAGGGAGTTAGCTAGCTGGGGATGCCTCTAAGACTGCACTTCTGTAGTGTATTACTCTGCAGTATAAACATGAATCAAGTCAGAAGGAGAGGTGTTGTTAGATGTAAAGAGGTATTACCTTTGACTGATTGCTGTTGCCAGCTGGCTGAAAATGGAAAGGTTGCTCTGACCTTGCAGTGCTGACGTGCTATCTGTCAAGTTGTTCTGTAGTGAAGGAGAGTCATTAGGATTTCAACAGGCACCTTGCTATCTGGAGAGAGAACTTCATGCCTGCCAGATGAATATGTAAGGCTATGCAAACCTGATTCTGAGGTAACATTTGCGCTTTCAATTCAGCCAGTTGCCCCATAAAACCAAGAAGTTGATAAGAAGTATGGAAAGGATGTCTTGTATTATTTTCCTGCTTCTAAAGCTTGGCAATGATTTTGGAAATGCCTTTGTTCCGTTCTGTCCTTAATTAACATTCCTAAGAAACATACTTTTTAATTGTGCAGTCACACCTGGTTGTGAAGGCCAGGTGTTGCTGGGACAGGTGTGTGTTTGCATGACTGGTACATGTAAGCATGACAGTTTCCTCTGGCAGGAAAGGGCAGTTAGGTGGCAATTACATCTGTTAATCAGCAATTGACAGTTGGTGATTTGTTAGCTTTTAACAGCTACAGTACAGATAAACTGTTGAATGTGAGAAATTTGTAACAATGAAGAGTTTTCCATTCCTAAATGCATTTTATGATGATTACATGAATAGGCAGACCCTCCTGTATGCAGAACATGAGCAACCATAGTTGAAAAGTTCATGTTTTTCAAGCCTTTCTAAATCCATAAGATAAGGAGAAAAATGCCCTTCTCCACCTATTGTCACATACCAGACACCAGGCCAGTCAGTAGTTCCCATGGGGACGGATTTTCAAACCTACCATTAGGTATTACCACAGCCTTGGCACCTGGCCAGTGACACATACAAATGTAGCTTCTGGGGATGGTTTATAATTTGCTTCATTTCCCTAAATGCTTTTCCCTGCTATTACCTCTGCCAGTGATTTGGCATGGATGTTATATGTTTTGCCAGCATTCATTGGTTTGTGCATGTATCTTTGGGTATTTCTAGACAAGAGGACCATTACTGAATAATATTTGAATGTTTATGAATGTGACTTTAACATGTTTAGTTACCCTCATGCATGTAGGAATAAGTGATTGGATATTAGGAATATCAATTCCTAATGTGGATCCGTAAATATTTTGGGAAATTCTTAATCTTTGTAAATAGTCCTAGTTTTATGTCCATGTTACATGTTGGAAAGAATTTTCCTATCTCTGGTGGATGTGCAGCAGTAACCTCAGCGTTAGTGATGCACCTTTCCACAACCATTTATAAACCATATGGATGGCTCCCTGTAATCGTAGTGGGAGGTGCTCAGGCAGCTTACTTGACATATCACCCCAGGCTACCCAGATTATAGGACTAATCTATATGGATTGTCTGTGCTGACACAGGCATGTAAACAGCTCTATGTATGGCAATAGCATGGATAAAAATAAGTATGCATATAAAAAACTAGCCAGAGCAATTAATCAATTCTGAAACAGTTAATTCTGCAAGGTTTTTGTACGTCTTGCTGTCCATGTACATTGTACATGTGCATGTAATTCTATGTTTTTGTTAGGCCTTATGACATTTTGTACCTGGATAATCAGAATGCTAACATTGAAGGGGGAATATATTAAATTAGATGGGATGAGTGAATAGAAATGAAATATGATAAACGAAATGATTAGTCTCATTTTACATATAAAATCATACGAAGTGGTCACACCTTATCAACATTTCTGGGTGAAATAGAATATTTACAGCACATCAGTTTGCAGCATTAAAAGACGAGATGTTTGCTTCATATACACATATATGGTTTGGGTTGATTTACTGGCTATAGTCCTGCCATTACACACACATAAAGCTGTTATTATCCACCAGCTCCCCCAAAGTACCAGACAATTTGAGGCCTGGTCATAAAAAGGATGGTACTCTAGAATGGTGAGGTAGAGAGTATATGTGATGGGGGAAGAGAGA
>NC_049982.1:15052948-15055608 GCF_000003815.2 Branchiostoma floridae
TGCACTACAGACCTGCGACTGTGGATATATTTTGACACAGCAGCGTCCCATCGACAGATGTCTATTTATTCAGCCCTTAGATCTATGTATGAACAGAGAGGAACTATTCTGCAGCAGGAATGGATGGAAGCGGCCAGTTTCCATGGGAACAGGAGAATTGTACAGAAGCTGTGTCCATGTCTGTCGAGGTGACGTCTGTGTCTGCCAACACCTTTTATGTCAATTTAGTGAGGCTGCAGCCAAACAAAGATTGTGTGACTGTGAAGTACCAAAAATGTCTTCTTTTTGTAAAAAAAAAATATATAGGTAAAGACTGTGAAAAAAAATACTATGACCTGTGAAACGGTGGAGAACAGGATGTTTCATTACCCATAATACCAAGCCTGTGTTACTGACGATCAGTATTTAATCAACTTGCTCTGTGAACATGGAGAGAAAAATGGCTTCAGATCTGCACCATTCGGTATGGATTATCTGGAATCTTCTGTCAGGACTTCCACCAGTATGATGGGGATTACATCGACAAGCTCTTCAGATTGGTCAATTTGGTCAAGTGGCAGAGTTTCCATATGGTGTGCTGAGAGGAGCTGGATCATGCCTGACAGGTATCCTGTACTTACATCTGTATGTGGAAGACACAGCAAAAACAGACCGTCCTACTTCATTGCTCACATCAGAAAAGTCTGGAAGACATTCTTTTCCTGTCAGACTCTCTAAGAGGATAGTGCACTACTATACTGAGTACTGTATTTCCCTCAAATGGATGATGGGACTGGAAAACACTTCCAAGCCTGCTGTTAGTTAGTGCTGAAGATCCATACAGCAACCAATCAGTGCAGTGATTTATACAACCATGAGATGATTGTCCGCTGTCAAATGGCCAAATCTTGACTCTCCGTAGGCTTTTATGACTGAAGATGACTGTCAGTATCTGTAAAACAATTCTGTTTGGCCTACTTTCATTTCTAATTTCACTTGTTCCATGAATTCAGATTCCAAGATCTACATGTAACTCATTATTTTTCAGTCTGAGGGTATGTATGTAGCTCTGCAGTCCAGTACAGTACAGGTAATGCTGATTCGATTACATGGTTCTTTGTATCTTGGGACATATAAGAAGAAGCAAAAGTTCTGTGACATTTGTCCTGGCTCACAAATTGGATACTCAAAAGTTTATTCAAAGCATCGTATTCATTAGAATGAAGTTTCTTTTAAATGCGACAGTGCTACTGTACTTCCTTTCATCAAAATAAAAACCACACTATCATTTTGATTTGCCTATTAGTAATTAGTGTTCTTGATATCATGAAGGCAGATAGACCAAGAACCATGTAATTACATGGGAAGAGCCTGATAACATGGATGAGCCAACCTTTGATACTGATACATTGTATGCTTGGGTTTATCATGCATCTGTCAATCAGCAGCACTGGGGGAGGGGCAGACAAGTGTCGTGATCATGTTGATGTGTGCTCAGAAAGGAGATCTGGCGTTTGCAAAACAGTTTGATGTAAAATATCAGTGGTGTCCAACCATATTATAGTTCTTGAGTATCTTCTGTTCTCTCCGTAAATACGCAGAGAGGACAGAAGGGAGCTATGATACGGCTGGATACCAGGCAACACATTGGGCCTGCTCCCCCCTCTGTTGTTGACAAGTACATTATCAGTTCATGATTTGTGTTACATGTCATTTCTGTACTGTGTTCTCATGGTCAGTATCAGGATTGTTGATGTGATTTCTAGTGCCTCGCTACCTTCAATCTCTGTAACTACTGAGCCAGAGGTACAGATGTGAGCCCTCTGCTGTCAGCATTGTTTTTATGCACTGTGATTGCAATAGATAGGTCTCAGCAGACCATATAAAGTAGGTGAAAATGTCCTGCTGTGTTGCCTCCATTGTGTACCAGACACCAGATGGTAGTAGTTTCTCCACCCCTGTCCCAAGACTGTTGCAATATTTATATCAGACTTAATCTGTGGCAGGTGACACTTGCACCTTGTGGCAAATGCTTAGGGAGCTTGCCATCATGCAGGCAATGCAGAGCTGTGTTCTAGTGTATGTGAGCAGTACTCATGTACATGTAACTTGTTATGCCATGCCAAGTTTGTCATAACCTGTTGTCCATCCTACTCTAGCTCTGGTTCACTTGACTGATCTCTTCCCCACCATATTGTCTTGCACAGGTTTGATTGACATTGAAATATTTGTTTTAAATGTACATGATGGCTCTGAGTTGCAGGGTCCTCTGTGACAGGGTTCAAGCAGGCATTTAGAGGTTTGATCCATGTTTGATACCCAAATGATTAATGACATGAGGGCCAGATGTTGAAATGGGGCTATGTGCCAGACAACTCTGGCGGGAACAGATCTCGCAGGTGCAAACCAGCGCTAGAATGAGGATGGGTGCCAGGCTACTTGCTTCTCACAATATTTCGTCAGGAGATGGAACAGGAAAAAACTAAATAGCCAATGAAAAATTTGGATCAGCAATGGACTAAATCAAACCAAATTGCCAGTACCAAGATGTGCAAAGAAGCAGTCCAAGAGAAATGAGGGTTAACCCTTAGCTCTTACTTACTAATAGTACGAGACCCAAGCAGGTGCCTACAACCACCTGTTCATTGCTTACCTGCTGAACACAATGTATTACTGATGTG
>NC_049982.1:15055708-15117271 GCF_000003815.2 Branchiostoma floridae
GGTTCATGATGTAGGTCAATGCCATTGTTGAACAGTGACATTTGCATGTTTCATGCAGGTTTATTAGTACGTATCTTGTAGTAAATATGGGGCTCACTTCTGTCTGGATTAGATTCAGAGAGAAGAACAATACTCGGTATGATCCATAGGGTGACAAATCAGTTTACAATCAGCTGTGCATTTTCTCAAAATCCCAGAACATGGCTATGCACTTACTTTGATGTAGGTCAAACTTGGCACGTTTCGATTTTATATTTATACATTTCATACATGTCACTCATTGTCCAGTGGTGCTTCTCATGGTTGCCATGGCAACCTTATTTATTCCATGATTGATGGGGCTGTGATATGAAGTATGTATAGAGTAGATGATAAGGTATCCCAGATGAATTTATGACAGGTTTTTGAAACCAAAATCTTTGTATATGTAATTAAGACACTGGATGTGTAATAACCCAGGAGAGATGACCCTGGGGATTTTGTATGCATAGCTGTGGCATTGCCTGAGAGACCTTGTTAGTTTTTCCATTATCTCCATCGACATTCCAATCGAAGGCTGAACATTAGGGACTGCCTAATTGCATGATTATATTTGTAGCCATTCTTCCTGTACCGGATGTTTTACAGTCAGTGTCTTACACGCTCGGTTCGTTCCGTTAAGGCAGGTACCTGCATATTTGAGCGGATCTTCAAAATCTGTACTTCTGTAATGTCTATGAAATAATTGACAACAGTGTACCAATACCAATAAAGTGCAGAAATGGTACATAATTATACACGTATGTTACGTGTATACATACTTGTACATGTAGGAATGCCTGATTAAACTAAATGTTGTTGAGATGTTTGGATCATCAGTCAAGGTGAAATAGATGTTTTTGTACCCCCTCTAAATTTCATTTCTCGTTTCATTTATTGCTTTCCTTCCCATGTTTTTATACATTGTCATAAATCAGAATTGGGTGATCTTTGTGACCTTACATTTACATTGCTTCTACTTTTTTTGAGCAACTCAAGAATTCTGCACATCTGAGCTAGATGGAAAAATGACATTAAAATTTCAGTGGATGAAATTGTCACCATGGTTTGTAGGAATTCTACAGTTCTACAGTTACTCCCATAGAGATTGATGTAAACTTTAAGTAAGAGATTCCTTTTTTGGCAAAGATAAAAACTACTGCCATAAACTGTACTTAATATGCATTTCTCTAAGACCTTTATTGTTATCCTTGATACACTCCTGAATTTAGCCTTTCTTTTTACGAAGTTGATAAGTAAAATTTTCCTCTTAAGCTGCATCTGTATACCTGCCAGAAATGCTATTTTTCCCATGTTGCATCTTGCTTCTCCATTGGGAAAGTTTGGATTCCATATGATATGTTATTAAGATATAGATACCCTGTAGGGGACCCAACAGGTCAAGGTCACACACGTCAAGGTCACAAATTTTCTACAAGACTCTTGTTCATTCAAATGTCATCCATTAGACTCTAGAGATTACTGTGCCACATGCTGCTCATTGTTGCTTTTTTAAGTGTACCAGTCGATTTGCACTGTATCATTGAAGGAAGTAAACTCTCCCTACATGCACAATATGTAACGTTAATGTTTTGTGAAACTCAATAATGGCAGGAAAATGGATTTTTGTAGGCCTTAGAATGAAGTGACAAATATAAATGTCTATTTGCTGCCCAGCTGTGAAATTTGATGTCCAAAGTGGACCATGTGGCCCACACATGTGAATTGTTTAGAGCAAAAAATTTAAGAAAAGGCAGATTTTATCATCTTTCACAGAGCATAAGTGAATACATTGTATAATGATGTTACAGTTCTGCCTAGACAGAAAAATTTCAGAGATAGTTATAAATCGTTGAGCCCTAAATAGTAAGTCACATGATGGCTTCTGATTTGTGTATTACTTAGAGTGTTGAGGAAACATTGTATGAAATATTCTGTAATGTGAACTCCTCTTGCCTGGCACTAAACGCAACCAAGTTATGGTCACATCTGTATACAATGTTGCTTGTTCCAGTCTGTCCTGAACAGCATCAGTCCAATGGAGAAGGGGGATATAGTCATAAGCATGCCAGATATCCTGTGTTCTGTAGGGCTCAATGTTGTCAATGCTGTAACTCACAGTTGTGGGCTGTGAAACCCTCACACATGTACACCCCTTCCTTTTACATTGGTGGGTGCTTCGATACTTCGTCAATCTCATGCAGTTTGCACTTTCTATATTGCACGCTTCGCTGCACCTTGTACAGCACTGATGTAGATTATTGCTCCTTTCTATCCTGTCTCCAGTCCTACAAACTGTACATGTATCCCTGTGACTGGACATATTGCTGGGTGGGCAGGGAGAATTGAATACCATGCCATTGCAGCAGTCATGAAAATAGTAGTGGTCATTTTGCACCATATGATATTTGTGTCCATTTGTAATAATAAAGATGTATCATTTGTTATTGAAACTGTCCTCTGTTTTGTTGTATAACATATAACCACTACACAAGTAGACATGCATGCACAATAAAAACAGGGATGCCAGAATTTGACCCATTTGTAGCTATCCTTATTAAAGACGTACTCTCCTATCAGCTCGGTGGGAAGTTTTTTTTATATCTATTTCATTTACACTGATAGACAGAATATTGCACATATAATGAAATGGTCACAAGCTTCCCACCAACCTCTGCTTGTAGAGTATGATCTAGGCAGCTTGGATCAGTGTAGGAAGCAGGGGTATAACCTGGAAGGCTACATCTATGTTGACATAGAATATTGTATTGGAATTTAGATTTCTTCTCATGTTCCATGAGTATGCCCGTGAAAATAGGGCAGTGTTTGGATGGTGTATGGCAGAAATTTCCCCCCAAAATGCAGGTTCATGTGCCCAAGAGGCAGTGTGCTAAAAGCGCCTCCTTGTGACCAAAGCATGCATTACAGATGTTCTTGTCATGTATAAAGGAAATGAAAAATAAACTTGTTAACTTAAATAAATAATATGACTGCATGCACAGGATTTGGGTTTGAATTCATCTTGTTATTTATCTTATTACAATTAACCGTGACCCCTCATCTACGTGCAAGCACGTCTAACCCCCAAGGGATGGGGAACAACAGAAGTTAAACCGGATAGTGAGTGAGTGTGTGAGTGATACATAACGTTATATATTATACATTACTCAACCATAAGTTCTTGAGTACTTTATTTGAAAGCCATGATCATGAATCACCGTTCAAAGTGAGATGTCATGATGAAGCACTTTTATCATTGGTGTAAAACATTCACATATCTTGAAACAATTAAATGAAACAATTAGAACTACTAGCTACCAGAAAATGCAGTGACTGTAGAACATGAAGCCTGCAGAAGGGGTACTGAGTACTGTTGTTTTTGTGATGGTTCTATGTGATAGTGTGTTTGTATTAATACTATTACTGTAAAGTATGTGACTATAATGCTACTGCATACTTCAACCCACTGCAAATACTGATTTTTCCCCTATTAAAAATTAAGTCACTGCGAACTGAAAAACATGTACAGTGTACCCTATCTTGAGTACCTGAACCAGACACCCATATTGTAGACTACACTGTTCATCATAACAAATCATAATCATAACAAATGTCAATTATCTGGGAATGTGTGGATAAATGAATCCCTTTTATCTTTCCAAACACGATTCAAAACAGTGACATCCACAGGGATGTCAGACCATGACAAGGTCCTTCACACAAAACTTTTGCTGTCATACATGTACATACACAGGTACATGTATAATGTTATGCCTTTTAGGGTGCAGTATTCTCACATTGTAGATTTTTGACAGCAAGATATAAATAAGGCCATAACCTTTTCGAGGCTCTCACTCACTCAGTATGTACATAGCATAGCATACTGGTCTTGTATTTCACGATAGACATTGATATGCAATACGTGGTTTTCAACTGATTTGAGAGGGCGTCAATGAGCAAATTTACATCAAGGCTCATCAAACCTTACTGAACCATGACTGTTGTAGCTTCTGTCCTCCCGCCACTTTTGATTCACTCCTGATGTCACTTCCAACTCCCGGAACATCAGAACAGTGAATCAGTCATCTGATGTAGGTCTGTGAGATCTACTGAAAATTCCTTGTGTTGGAACAGAGCTCAAATGAAGTATTTCTACTTCAAACCTGGTTAAATACTAGAAAACCTTGACAATGTTTAATTTGTAAACAACAAAATATGACCCTATACCCTTCCTCATTAGACAGACTCCACATAAGCAGTTATTAAAGTAAATACTGCTATATAAATATTCAATACACTCCATACTACTTCCTCACTCAGTTTCAATCATATCTGAAATTGTACAATGATAAATTTGACCTATAAAACAATTCTTGAATAGTACAAATGTCATGGTATTCCAGCAGGGCCATTTAGGTCCATAAAAGAGACCACCATGACCAGGTCTCACTAAGCAATTAAATTTCATGGATGACATCAGTGTGCACTTAAGTCTTGAATTTCTCCAGGTTTAAAAAAAAAAAATTCTCCTCTTTGGAGATGGCCAACATGAGAAGAAAATACTGAAAATAGGAAAATTTGTGAAGTGACATTAGCGAGGTACCCATGCATGTAGTTGCAGAAGCAACACTAGTGATGTAGCCATGAGTGAAACTAGACTTATAGTTATACCACACAAGTGTCACTTTGTGCACTTTTTTAATGCAGGAAGACTTGATGGCTGTGATATCATGTGTTCTCACTTCAATTGTTGTTTTTAACATTTATGGTCTCTCATTTATCTCAAAAGCTTAGACATCTTGAATATTTGTAACGTTAATCATCTTGTTTTTGTTTACACTGTCACATTAGATTTGAAGTCTGCAGAGGATGTCATCCTTAATATTTACTTGCTGTTGCATTTTGCAAGGAATGTAGCCATCCTGAATCATCATCAGTCCAGCCCTACATCATGGAAGGACTTGTTGTCCTTGTAGAGCTGCACTGCCTGGACGTGCAGCGGGGTGGCGTGCATGCACACCTGCACCGCCATCTGGCCATACATTCTCTCCATCCACCTGCACAACAGAAAATACTTATCATAACATTATAATCCTTCATATCATGCTTTATCCCTGATGTTGTACATGAAAATCAATGTGTGTGGTCTTGTGCTGGGGCAAGTTGAACACCCAGCATTGTGGCATTCAGCAGACCATTTTTTGTCTCCAGAGATTATCACATTTTGTGGCACTATTTCGGTCATTAAAATTGCCATGTCTTGTGCTTTATTGTCACTCCTCACCTGTTGAGGTTGGGAAATCTCTGCTCACTCAGCTGGAATCCACTCAGTTCATGGAAGGCTGGAAAACGCTCAAACCATGGCCAGACCAGGAAGTCCAGTATTCTGTGGAATTCATTGTAGATCGGTTATGAGACCTGGGGTTGTTACTGCAATAAACCTGGATATGTTACAGTTGGTCTCCTTTATAGCAGGCTCTATGGGTCAAGCTTTTGGGGGCTTACAATATGTTTTTTTTCTGATGGCATGTCAGTTCTGTGTCACTTGTTTTTTTTTTGGGGGGGGGGGGGGGCACGAGATCGTGAAGCGGATGGTCCGGCTTCAACATGTCCTTGAACAGCTTGATTGCTGCTGCCTCTCTCCTGTCCTTCAAGGACGGAAGGTTTGGGACTGATCGCCCGCCACCAGAGGAGATGATACAGAGGGCACGTTTTTGAACATGTTCCATACTGGTAGACAGTTCTTCATTGCAACCGACCAACAGAACGTGTCCGTACTCGAGGACTGGACGAATGAGAGACAAGAACACCCATACCAGGTCGGGAACGCTCATATCTTGCTTTGTCAATATGCGCAGGTAGTATATTAGCCTACTGGAGGCTTTGGATACTGTTGATCTCACATGGTCCTGGAAGGACAGTTAACTATCAAGTTTACTGTTGTTACCCATGGTTCTTCTATCACCTCTGGGTTTAATATTACATTAGACTCTACCCCTTTAGTATACTGAAGTGTTATCTTGGCTTTCTTATATGTCTGATAGTACCTGGGTTTGTTGCCTCCAAAGAAAGGTGTGCTGAGCTGGGTGAGCTCAGCCTCCAGTGGCTCCAGCCCCATCAGTAGTGCTGCCTCTGCCTCCTTGTCTGTTGCTGTGGACTTACAATATGCTGGGTATGCACCAAGCGGAACCTGCAAGCAGCATGAGCAATTTGGAAATTGAGAAATCAGTCAATTATCTCAAATTTATTATGTAACGTTAACAGTTATGCCTTCTCCTGCTAAATTGTTATGAAAACAAGGAAAGGTTTTGTCACAGTCCAAATGTATAAATTTATAAATTGTGGCCTACCACTGGATCGAAGGCACTGACAAGCAGCTTGATCCTGGCCCTGTCATACGGATCCTTTGGGAACAGGACATTCTGGGTGAACATCTGGTCCAGGTATTCACAGACCACCATCGACTCCCAAAGCAAGCGGTCATCTTGCTCCAGCCCAGGGGTCTAGGGGAAATGGGGAAACAGTAAATATGATCTTTCATAATTATTTGTTGGACGATAGTTCTATGCACATTTTCAATTTAGTAGGTGAGCAAAAGCTCCAAACAAAAACTATCCTGCAATGTATATGATCCACCGCTTACTGAGTCACGTGTTCTACCTGCATAACGTGACGTCATGACAGCAGTGGATTGTTCATTCCTTGACAAAGACTGGTGCTGTTCAGTCAAAATTTTGGTGAGTCCAATTTTTGTGTTGGATATCACAGTTTAACTAGTCCAATAAGAACTATGCTGCTCCAGATGTCTTATTGAGTGATGGCTGCAGTGGGAAAGATGTTGGTTTGCTGAAGAATGAGTCCACTCTACTATAAACACTTTCAATTAGTACTATATAGTAGTAATAGATGTGGAGACAATTGAAATTCCTAGACATGCTTGTGTTATTACAGTGGCGATAAAGATTGATTATCTTTTATAGAGAAACATGTCTTTGTTGTCCACTCACACTGGGGAACCTTATTGATGAGTATGGTGAGGTGTGTCTCTCCTCAAACACGGGACCTCCATTTAACTTTTCGTGAAAGGGATGTCTCTAACCAAAGCTAAGGACTCATTTTCACCAGAGTAGAGTAAAGAAATCAGTGTAAAGTTCCTTTCCCAAGAGCACAACATCAGAACCTGGGATTTGACCTGACCAGTACCTCCAGGTCCCAAGTCAAGAACCCTAAACACAAAGCCACCATACCACATTGATTGCTACTATTCATCAGCCCCATTAAGGTCACAGCCCACAGTATTTATCCGCGACCCCCGTGGTCTATGACGTAGGGGTAAAAAAGTAGTGCGGTCGAAATCTTGGAGCGTCTGTAAACACTGCAACGTGAAAGACAGCTTTGCTACATGGTAGTATAATACGTCGGCTTTCAGATCGTATGTATAAGATAATGATGTTTGCTAATTCCCCGTATTAGTGCGCATGACCTTTACAACTGACTGCCTGGGTGAGTCGGCTGCAGTTCCGCATGGCCCCGCATGACCCCATTTAAAGGAGGTCTTTAAAAAATTTCAAAACGACCATTTTTTCTGCTTTTCAATTATTTTGGTAGGTTGTACCCTCGGCTTCAACATATTAGTTTGTCATGCTTGAAAACTGCACCCTACTATGATTTTATCAGCGTCGATGTCAGTCACCTTGTGGTCCTTAACTATAGAAATCCCCATAGGCTGAAAACTGTGTTCTGCTACCTTAAACAGCAGCAAGCAGAAGAGCCCCCTGGAAGGGATGCTAGTGTACTGCAGACATGCACACTTACCCTGCCAGCAGGGAATTTCTCTAGGTACCATTTGGGCTTGTCTCGGAGTCTGATATTCACTTGTTCATACCTGAAAAGGAAAAAAAGAGTGAATAGTACCCCTTGTTATATATTCTATTCTTAAAGGAATGTGCAAGTTAACAATTTCTAGCCATCAATGTGTAATTACTACTTGCCTTATCTGTTAGTAGTTTTGTGACGTATTTTTGTAAAATCAAGAACGATAAAACACCTACTCCACACCCTTTGCAGCCAGTACTAGCCGGACCCTCTCTGTGAATGGGCAGAAGCGGTTTCCATAGATACGCAGCTTCCCTGCCTCCAGAGGTGGGAACTCTGAGTCTGGTGTGCAACATAAAAAAAAGGATTTGTTAAGTTAAGGATCTCAGTTGCAGGCTGGACGAAAGAAATACGAATGCATTATTGTAGACATCTGTACAGAATACCATGTCCACTTGCCCAAGCACAAGCAGCGTGTCACAAAGGTCAGTGGTGGCGTGGCGCATCACTCCTAGTGACCCAGGTTTGAACCCTACAAGTAATTCAAGATGAACAACAACAACAAAGAAATACAAAATATTTAGGCTTTTAGCCATATCCATTTACGGATCACGAGCTCATTCATCCAAAACCCTCCCTTCAACCAAGAAGGTTGCTTTTTTCAACCTCCAAAGTCCTTGCTTCAACATCCACATAAATCACCCACCTTCTCTCCCAACGACTGCGACCCCGATGCATGAGATATCCGAGATATACGTATACCGATCGAGGTGTCCTAGATAAGTTGCCAAGTTCCCAGATAGAACAATAAGCGATCCGTGTCTTACCGCCTCCATACGCTCGCTGGTCCATGTTTGAAGACGCCAGGTGCTGCTAAGACGACACAGAGGGACTTGGTGTTCTTCAGGTGACAACAGCTCACAACAGGCGGCGAATCTTCAAGCCGAGGACGAACCCGGAAGTGCGCCACTCCCCCAGGTCTGTACGCGGTTCAAAGTTCGCATGTCTAATGCCCGTATCTGGATGTAAAGTTGCATGTAACGTTATCTCTGCCCGAATATTAAAATGGTTGCGGATGGCATCTTATCCGAGTTGTCTGATGACCTCTGATGTCAGGCCTTGTATGATGCGGCGTTTTGTTTGTATTGCTGAATAACTAGCAGTGCGTTTTTAATCAAAGCAAAAGGGGACCGCGGAAGGCTTTAAAATCAAAAACTCTGGGTCTCTATGAGTGTGATAGAAGTTCTTGGGCCGGTATTGAAGTCGTGTTAACGGTCGTGTCATGTATCTATTAGATGGTTAGTTTGGTCCCTCCCAGATTGTTATGGGGAAGGCAAACCGGGATCTGATAATCTGATGCAAAAGATTGAAAGAGAAATCCGACACCTACTTAAATTTTATACCAGTGCGAATTTAATCAAAGAAACGTTATTACTAAAAGCTATCAGGGGGTCGTATGGCATACATGCATCTAAGGGCTAGTTGACGCACTGCTTGGGCACATATGGCATAACTGTCATCACATATAATAGATAAAAGTTGGTTTAAAATGTTCACCCCCTAATTTTTAAAAGTGAGAGCGTCCTGTCATTCGCAAGGTCGTCACGGTTCAAAAGTCAACCTTGCCAACGCAACGAGCTCAGGCAATAGTACGGACCATACCGTCAAACATACTGCAGCACAGTTGCCTGTATCCATTGCCAGCCTGGTGACCCAGAGGTTACAATTGTATCATTCTGGTTTGTACGTTAGTAATATCCTGGGGTGTTTGGCCTGTACGGGGAAAGCTGAGAGAGATCAGAGGTTACCAATACCATAACGGACAGGTACTATGGAGCTGTACCCAGTATACCTGTTGTGTTTCCTGTGTCTGGTTCGGACCAGTCTGCAGAAATCCTGTCACAAGACGCTGTTGGTGTCGTTTGACGGGTGCAGGTGGGATTTCATCAACAGGTGAGTAACCGCATGCGTACATTTGCGTGTATACGAAGCACATTCAACACAAACAATTCAATTTTATCAGGGTGTGGTCGAGCCCTGGGTGGTCAGCAAACTTTGTACTGGAGTACAGTGCGAAAGTGAAAGAGGAGAGCCCATTACGACTAAGTTTGTGTTTTCTAGCCTGGGAGGGATATCTTTTCTTCAAGCATGCTAGCAGTGACCTTTTAGATTTTAGCCAAGGGAACATGGTTTGTGTTGTCTTGATCGACCAAACCAGTGAACTTTACCTCGCTGTTGCGTACCAGACTTCCGGTTTTGAAATGTGGTTTCCGATGAATGTTCTCATTCTCTCATGACGAGCAAACCAATCGTTTCTATGTTATCTGTTAAGGGGAAACACACCAACATTCGACCGCCTGGCGCGGGAGGGCGTCAGGGCGCCTTACATCCACGGGACTTTCATCACTAAGACGTTTCCTTCGCACTGGAGTGTCATCACAGGTAAGAGGGGAGTTATGTAGTCGGTGTTACTGTAACACACATACTCACTCACCTTCCATGGCTCTATGGAGTATCCCCACGGCTAGGCCTGGAAATTATGGACCTACAGGCAGGTCTATGAGAGGTCGTGGCGGTCCACAGGATACAGGTTCTGCCTTTAATAGATGACCTTAGATGAGCTGGAGGGCATTGGGGACAAACATGTGATACTAGTATCACACCCACCGTATTTACTTTGGACTCAGCAATCATGAATTTAGATAGTCTTACTCCGAAATTAAGTTAATTTTTAGAACTCTATTTGGCAAAGATATCGTGACAAAAGTCAATCTGAACAAAAATCAATACAACACCCACACACATAAACATGCACACACAGAGACCAATGCAGCGCCTTGGCTAAGTTCGATCAAGGTTGTGATCTCCACTTGTACTATAATAAAATATGTGTCGTTTTGCGGCTCCCACTCTTTTTGCTTTACCCAATACTAAGTCGGTAAGCGCAGATAAACTGACTAGGATGGCCAGGCTTGTGTCGTTTCTGACCTGTTCCTTTCCCCACCCAGGGCTTTGGGAGGAGTCCCACGGAATCACTGCTAACTCCATGTACGACTCCGTACTCAACCAAACATTTGTTTTGGTAAGTTCAACCTTATAAAGCACTTGACTTCCTTAAGGGATCCGAGACGTTCAAAACGATTATCTTCAAAATGAAGACGAGTGTTGTTCAGAGGTGATTACAGTTGGGACCCACACATTTCAGATAATGATGATGACAATGACATGCCCCATTGCCATTGGGGCTAAATGCAACAAGCTGTATACAAAGCTAAGAGAATGACGGAAAACCTAATATATCTGTATTTTACATGCCCAGCGCACCAAAGACCCAGAGTGGTGGGACGTGGGATCCATGCCGGTGTGGCAGACGGCCCAGAGTCAGGGTCTGAAGGCGGCAGACCTGTTCTGGCCGGGAGGGGACGTCCTGATGAACGGGCAGCACGTCAACATCTACCGCAAGTACAACCAGAGCATGCCGTTCACGGTAAGTTCTACGTATTCGTCACATTTCCAAACCGGGGCCCGGTCGGGCTGTTTGTGGGAACGGAAAATAGAAATGTATACGTAAAAGTATACACAAATAATGCCCACGGCTATTCACTTTGCGGTTTCGCGGCGTAGATGGGGTGTCTTTTATATGATACTTTTTGTTCCCGAAAGCAGTCCGGTCGGGCCCCGGTTTGGAAATGGGACGGAGGGAGTGATACTTGTGTGTGAACGAGCTCTTACCCAAATGACCGACGAGTGTCGCCATGAGAGGATACATAATACATTTGTCGTATTTGCCTTGAAACATATTTCGTAAAGTCTTTTCTCACTACTTACTCAGAAAGTAATGATGATATCGATACAGCCAAGTTTGTGAATCCTGATAACCCCCTGTCCCGCCCCAGGACCGGGTGGACACGGTAGTTGGCTGGTTTGTGAAAGAGAATGTCGACTTCGCCACGCTGTACTTCCACCAGCCTGACGAAACTGCGCACATCCACGGGCCTGACTCACAGAACGTCACGACAAAGGTAATGCCTATTGGAGATGGAGGGGATGGGCCTAACCAAACTTTTCATTTTAACATTCTGCTTTATCGTCCCAAACTGTCAATACAATACGTCACTGACTGAATGTTATAAAAGTTAACATATGTAAGCGTTGCTGATATTTTTCTAACTGTTTCCTTATTGTTACCGTTTTCTGTTGTCATGCCAGTGTTTTGATACGACTGTTTTATATCATGCCACGTCTTCCCTGACCCGCACATGTATCACAACCGTTCCCCAACGGCCACTGTTAAGAATCGCTAATGACCAAAGAAAAATGATAATTGGAACACAAAAGAGAAGAGACATGGCATTATCAAAATGTGGACTTGACATACTTATGAAGGACACTCATTTGTTTGTTTCCGGATCACGTGAGATGGCTGAGCTGGATGGGGTACTGCAGTACCTTCTACAAAAGGTAGAGGACGCTGGGCTGTCTGACCAACTGAACATAATCGTGACAGCTGACCACGGCATGGCGGAAATCAGCCGGGACAGGAAGATACAGATCTATAACTATGTAGACAGGTAAGGTGTTGTTACTGGTGAGCTAAAGTTTTATGTTTCGTTAAACGTGTACTGTTGATCAATAATCTGCGTTCAGCTGCCATAACAATCCTCTCTGGGCGCAGTTCGCACTGGCGTTCTATAGATCTTTTGCGTCGCAAAGTCTTTTTTCACTTCCGAGCAAGGCTTTAAAATCACGTTCATAGAAGAATTACTCTAATCATTCAAGTTTGGCGGAAACAGAAGGTGTGTTTTATTCATAAAGCTCGGGCAATCCGCCCGAGACTTAGGAAAAATACAACCATGAGAATCAACGGTATAATGTAAAAGCTTAGGTACTTCTGTAAACCCATATAAAGAAATAATGGAATATTTCAACTTCTTTACAAATCTAATACTTTCGATCATCGACTTAACAGCCTCGAACCATGACATGGGAAATATTTTGGAGAGTCACTTCTTCATAAATTTAGCCTCCATCCCAATACCATCAGGTAACACCTTGAATAAGAAACCTCACTACAAGAAAGCGGAAATGTAGCAACGGGGTTGAAGGCTAGTAGCTCTTCGTACAATTTTACCTAATGACGAGAGACCTTAAAGTACGTTACAATCATGGCAAGACTCGTCCTAAACACAAGCCCTAGTAAAGTCATGATTTAACAACCTGTTACGACTGTGACTATTCATCCATACAAACTTGCCATTGTGATAACCTTACAACACGTTACTATGGCATTCATTCTAATCGCAAACTTAAACATCGGTATATCCTCATCCAACACATTATATCTGTAACAATTCACAAATAGAGCAGTAACTTGGGACAACCCTATAAATCGTTATATATTTCTAAATACGACATGTCACATCATCGCGACTAATATAAGCAGCAATGAAAGCTTAAATTAGGCTAACTGGTTAAAACTCATCAGAAATCAGTAATATAATAGCAACAAAACTTCTCACACCTAACAGTATCATAAACAAATGCGTTAATACAGAAAGTTTACACGTATTAATCTTCTAAGAATGATATATCAAGACACTGCATGTAAGAGAGTCTACAGGCACTTCGCGGCTCATCCATCCGGGTTGGCTGGAACAGTGAAGTTCGACGAGCTGGATGTCGGATCGATGTTGGATGAACAGGTGCTTGGGCAATCCGCCCAAGTGAAGAGCGGGAGGTGGCAGACAAACGTTTAGTCGAAGAACTGGATGTCCCACCAAAGTGAACTTGGGTGCTGTATGCTGTATGAAAAGACGCTTGGGCAGTCCGCCAACGTGAGTCTAACAGAAGCAATACCACGGACTCAGTGAGTTAAAGACACTTTTCCTCCTTCTGCGCCCAATTGACTAGTCCACCAACTTTGACGTGCTGTAGAAAGTTACTGGGCTGGTATTTTTCTAAATTTTCAAGTGGAGCT
This sequence comes from Branchiostoma floridae, assembly GCF_000003815.2. Lineage (NCBI taxonomy): Eukaryota > Metazoa > Chordata > Leptocardii > Amphioxiformes > Branchiostomatidae > Branchiostoma > Branchiostoma floridae. Next base: position 15,069,519 of record NC_049982.1, read on the forward strand.
ACTGACCAATAGTATATTTTCAGACTATATGTATTACCTAAAGACTCACTGATATTAAGATATAAATATAATAAGCACAACTAGATTTTAGACCTTCTAGGCCCTCGGCACAACATCCCAGAACATATTTTTTGACACAAATGCGGTATGTATATTTTCAGCAAAGAGCACTCTATAATGTTTAGGTGGTTCCAGCCCCACTAGTATGATTATAGCAGAGATATACTTTAATATGTTCAAAGTATTTTTAAAAATATGGCAAATGTGAAATATTCACGGCAGCCTGACAGGGAAGTTGGAATATGCACACCCACAGGACAAATTGAAGGTTAAAGTACAACTTGTCTGCTTACCCGACATGTCCTTTGGGACAAATAAAAACATTGCATATGGTTGCGCCTTTAAGAAAAAGATAACATGACGAAATTGCAACTTTTGGCCATTCCAAACATGAAATGTGATCTCTTTGTTTGGATAAAGTGACAATATGGCCAATAAATTTGTTGACTTCCCTGACAGGGTGAGTTCCAGCTTGTCACACCTCAGCTTGTGTTCTGTTGATCCAATAATAAACAAACTATTTGAAATAGATTAATAATGTATATACTGCCATATATTTGTCTGATTTGTTAATCATTCAACTATGCACTAGCTTTACATTGCAGTTATGCTGAATGTCCTTCTCATTCCAACAATGTACAATTATTAACCTAACAATAATTTTTTTAGCATACTGGCCTGGAAATAGAAATAATACATTATGATACATGTAACATTACGAGTTTAAAAGCAATGAGTTTAAAATAATCAGCCTCCTTCTTTGGGGGAAACATGGTCAATTTTTGGGGTATTTTCTTGACTTCAGAAACTGAAAGATTAAAGCATGTTTTCTTATTGTAGATTAAAGAAAGAGAAAAAAAATGCAGAGAAACAGTAGCACCAAGGAATCTTGTAATTAGTCTGGTGGATAGCAACAGAAGTAATACTTTCTTGAAAGTTCTGAAGATTTCAGTTTGAAACAATTTCTTCTTCTGGTGGATCTGACCTGGAACATTAGCTGAAAGTATATGTATCATTTCCTACAACAGTGACGTCAATCTCTGAAAAAAGGGGTTTAGTTAGCCCTGGTAAGACTCGGGAAGATTGGGGCATTTATTTGAGAACAGTTTCTTGTTTTAGTCAGTCGAAATCAGATTATACCCAAACTGGTCCCAGCGTATAAATGGTTGGATACGAGCGACTGAAGCTGGGCAATGTATTAAGTCAGCTGTACTGTATCATTTTCAAAGTTATTTGTACTTATGATGACAGCATGATTCAGACAGTGGCATTCAGAATATTTCTAACACACTGGAAACACTACACCCAATACACGCCCTGCTTACCTTCCCAGACAGTACCCCTACATGGTGCCAAGTAATGTCTTACCTGGCCAGGCGGTACACTAGGTGTGTGTGTGTGGGGGGGGGGGGGGAGCTATTTTCGAATAATGGGTGAAATCCTGGGAAACTTGGGGTCAAAGGTGGTTGCTATGTGTTGCTAGCGGAGCCAACAACCACTTTGCTGGGGGTCTTCAAAGTGACTTAACCCTCTGAGGAGCAGCGAAGGGGTCCAGCGTTGCTTCCCTGTAGAAAATGGGGCAAACTGGGCACGTGATGAGTAACTGCAGTTACAAAACAAATGAATAGATTTGCAATAAAACATATAAACTGCAAATGCACAAGGTAACAATACGTACTGAAACATTTTATGCGCATATCTAAATAGTGACCAGGTTTCGTACTTCAACGGCCATATATTTGGCGTATATGATCCTGACAATGAAGGGCATTATAGCGCAGCACCAAGCAACATTACAAAATAGCAAGGCAACCCTATTTACTATCATTGGAAATGGGAACAGAATTCTAAATACACCTCCGTACAATGAAGGACATTATAGGATAGCACTAAGGAATATTACAACATAGCAGAGCAACCCCATTTACTACCACTGGAAATGGGAACAGAATGCTCAATACACCTCCGTACAATGGAGGACAGTATAGCGCAACACCAAGCAATATTACAGCATAACAGAGCAACCCCATTTACTATCATTGGAAATGGGAGCAGAGTTCTAAACACCTCCGTACAATAGAGACAGAGGACAATATAGCGCAGCACTAAGCAATATTATAACATAGCAGAGCAACCCCATTTACTACCACTGGAAATGGGAACAGAATTCTCAATACACATCAGTACAATGGAGGACAGTATAGCGCAGCAATGAGCAATGTCATAGCATGTCAGAACAACCCAAATACACCTCCGTACAATGGAGGACAGTATAGCGTAGCAATGGGCAGTATTGGGAAATGCGAACAGAGTTCTTAAGGTATCGGACCGGAGTTTCTTTTACGATTTCGGAGGTTGGCGGGCAGCCTCAGGCCGAAGGGCTACAGTTCCGCTAGTAAACGTAGGACGCGAAACTTAATCAATATGGCGGAAAGCCGTTTACTGTCTCTTTCCGACAAACCTATTGGTACCGTCTGTTGCCTCTTTATTTTGGTTGGAATATGTAGTAAAATTTTAATTTTGGACCCGAAAACTATCATTTTTTAACACTTTTTTGATCGAAGCTGCTTGGAAAAAACGAATTTTCCCAGGATAACGGCCTACGTGGTAGAGAAGCTAAATTCTTCATGTTTGTGTAAAATGAAAATAAAAAAATTCCATGTGATAACTTTTTTGCAATCTCCGATGACGTCATTTCTTCGAAATCGCATGAAAAACGCCGCTATTTGGGTCATCAGGCGAAAAAACCGCATCACCGTTGCAGCGGACTAATACAAAAATGGTTTCGCTGGCCGACCAACTACTCCTCGCACAAAAACAATACAACCCACGGGCTTTTCAGAAAATACGGCAAATCTATGCTCAGCTATAACGATCACCAAGCCATAGGGAGCAAAAGTTAGGGAGACAACAGCGCACTTCCGGCCTATTACACCACCCTTCCGCCAACTCCGGTCAGATTTGAACTCCGACCCGGAACCTTAAGAGGGATATTTTTTCTCAATATGTATTTTTATTACTTAAAAAGTTCATATCTACCATATATCCAAATTTGGTTTGTCTCCGATGGTTACTTTTCCCACAGGAGCGGTTTAAAGTCAGGTCAAAAACACTGTATTTTGAGGCTATCAAGCCTAGATGCATATTGAACCTACGTTATAATACAGAAACATTAAAAAACATGCTTTTTTCTGACATCGCTTTTCTGAAAACGGATAAAATGGGGTGCAAAGTCTGCCCATAAACTTGTCCGGGAAAGTATGTGCACTCTCCGTCGTTTCGGTGCTACACATCGGTAGAAAACCGTCTTTAAAAGTTGGCATCGCTGACGTCACGGAGTGACGTCAGAGGTTGCTCAAGGAAAACAGCAGGGGGTCGCGTTTTAAGTTCGTCGCTTGTAAGTAAAATGAAGAATGTGCCAGATTTTGACATGGAGCAGTAGACCAGATCTCACACTTTCAGAATCAAACGCGTCCGACACCAAACTCTTAACTACTTCGCCGTGAACGGCCCCTTAAGAAGCACAATGCGCCCCAAATGTGTGCAAGAATGCATTCTTACACAGTGCAAAGCACAAACTGGATCTTATTGTCGGCGCTAGAAGCGGGCAGTTGGAATAAGCGCGGCAAAGATGTGTAGTGCTTTTAATAGGCTATTACTACATACCACCGAAAGAAAAAAAGATCGCCGCGTTAAGGAACTATGAACCGAAAGTCAGTAAACCCAGTTTCTCCTTAAGTTAGGGCTTAAAGCACCAAGATTTCAGCTTTAATGCCCATTTAAGTCATACTAATGCACGGCATCGCGAACATATGCGATAGGTGAACGACAGAGGTCGGCTCCAATCAAATGACATAGAGAAAGATATGATTTTGGAAAATTCTGCCCGCCAGAATCGATTAAAGTTGCCCGTAATGGTAGTTCTAAGGGGGGGGGGGGTGAAAAAGGGGGAGGGGGGCGCCTAGGGCCTGTACATGAATATGCTGACTTTTTAACTAGAAAAATGAAAAACGGTGTTTGTTTTTACACAATATAACGACATCTGATGGAAACTTAGAAATGCGTCGAAATTACGTCATCTATGACGTCATATAAGGTACAAGCGCCGCCCTATTAAGGTATCGGACCGGAGTTTCTTTTACGATTTCGGAGGTTGGCGGGCAGCCTCAGGCCGAAGGGCTACAGTTCCGCTAGTAAACGTAGGACGCGAAACTTAATCAATATGGCGGAAAGCCGTTTACTGTCTCTTTCCGACAAACCTATTGGTACCGTCTGTTGCCTCTTTATTTTGGTTGGAATATGTAGTAAAATTTTAATTTTGGACCCGAAAACTATCATTTTTTAACACTTTTTTGATCGAAGCTGCTTGGAAAAAACGAATTTTCCCAGGATAACGGCCTACGTGGTAGAGAAGCTAAATTCTTCATGTTTGTGTAAAATGAAAATAAAAAAATTCCATGTGATAACTTTTTTGCAATCTCCGATGACGTCATTTCTTCGAAATCGCATGAAAAACGCCGCTATTTGGGTCATCAGGCGAAAAAACCGCATCACCGTTGCAGCGGACTAATACAAAAATGGTTTCGCTGGCCGACCAACTACTCCTCGCACAAAAACAATACAACCCACGGGCTTTTCAGAAAATACGGCAAATCTATGCTCAGCTATAACGATCACCAAGCCATAGGGAGCAAAAGTTAGGGAGACAACAGCGCACTTCCGGCCTATTACACCACCCTTCCGCCAAGATTTGAACTCCGACCCGGAACCTTAAGAAGATTTAGAAAGGCGAAATCAGTCCTTGCACCTAAGAGAATAGTAACAGAAAACATGGAAGCACATAAGGCCGGAACACGACCTGAAATTTCATGTCTATGCTAGCCAACGGATGGCGGGGCTGCCTAGACTGGTGCTACATACCACTGGAATGGGAACAGAAAACAACAAACCACGAATTTTTCCCAATACTACCACTGGAATGGGAACAGAACACAACAAGCCAGGTGTAAAAGTGTAGCACTCTACAGTATGAGGTTGTTGCAAAACATAGACAACTATAATCAGATATATAAGACCCATATGAGAAAAAATTATCCCATTACTACCACTGGAGTGGGAACAGAACACAAAAAGCCTCATGTGAAACATTGATACAGGTAATTCCTGATGCAATCATGATAAACACAAGGCAAAACATATGGTGATGAGAAAACATTTCAAGTTGAATGTAAAAGTAATCGGATATGCCAATGCCAAGCCAAGCGCCTGCAACATCGGTAAACATTGAATAAATACACAACAGGGTTGAATGTGCATCCACCTACAAGAAAGGAGTTGTAAATAAGGATCAGAAAAAAGGGGGGTATGCAGAATGATATCAGGACAATGATGCTATCAATGGTGAAAGAATGGGGCGGTGGGAGGGAAAAAATCGCAGGAGATCTCAAGAAGACGAACCTTCCGACAGCGTGGTTGGGTTTTTCTGCCACGAGGGTTGACTCATGAATATTAATTAACTGGCTCTCCCAGCTCCGCGTGCTCGGAGCGTGATCATGAATATTCAAAAGCATGTGCGAGTAAACCACGGAAGCTCATGAATATTAAGTAGTGCAAGTCTCGCAACGTTTTGGCGCCAAAATCCCCAGCCTTGCTCGGGCCGTTCAAAATCAATTTGCGTCGCAAAGTCTTTTTTCACTTCCGAGCAAGGCTTTAAAATCACGTTCATAGAAGAATTACTCTAATCATTCAAGTTTGGCGGAAACAGAAGGTGTGTTTTATTCATAAAGCTCGGGCAATCCGCCCGAGACTTAGGAAAAATACAACCATGAGAATCAACGGTATAATGTAAAAGCTTAGGTACTTCTGTAAACCCATATAAAGAAATAATGGAATATTTCAACTTCTTTACAAATCTAATACTTTCGATCATCGACTTAACAGCCTCGAACCATGACATGGGAAATATTTTGGAGAGTCAATTCTTCATAAATCTAGCCACCAAAACCCGCTATGTGCGGGGCAAAAAGATCGACAGCCGTAACAAGGCGCCAAAACAGAGCGACATGCGACGGGCCCGTACAGAACTGGCGGATATGATTACGCCACATGTCATGGATGTTAAAATGCTGCTTATTTGAAAATAAAATCCTCAATGCGGTAAATTGTGAGATAGACACATTTTGAAAAGGGATGCATGAGGCATATAACCAGTTTTGATCACAAGTATGTCTTAAAGATCGCAGCTACCCACCGTGTGGATCCGTTGTTGCAAAATAGAATGGTATAAATAAACAATGTAACGTTACGTCAAGATGAACTAAATAAGGGGACTAAACATTCTTGAGAGGGGAATAAACAGACCAATATGCAAGTACACGAAAAAACAAACTAGGAAAAGGTGAATTTAATAGATTACCAGCTGTGTTATGTGACGAGAGTTTTCCCCCTGGTTGAAAAAACCACTACTAAAAGCTAACGATAACAGTTCTGCAAATTGGGCGGCAATCCGCCGCCGGGTCCCAGATATTTAAAAACACTAATTGACTAGCGATCAGCTAAAGTTTGGCATGTTGGACGTCACTCCGTCGTGTCCAAGTATTTCAAAACACTACCCAACTGGCGAAAGGCTAACATATTTACATAATGGACGGCAATCCGCCTGGTTCTGAATATTTCAACACTAGCCAGCTAGTAAAACTAAGGGTTTGCTCGTCATGCTGGACGGCAATCCGCCGATTTCCAGATATTTCAAAAATTTTGACCTGATTTCAAAGCGGCCACAAGGGCTCCCCGTATATTCTTGTTACAGTAGTAGATGGAATTCCCGTAGTTTGACCAAGGAAACCTCCTTGGTTTGACAAATGGAGAACGTCGTAATCAAAGTAGGCGGCATAATTACCGCCACGGAACCGTAAAAAACACGGAATCCGTTCGCCTGTCACGTGGAGTTGTATGGTGGGATGGAATCTCGGCAACTCGCCAGCTATTGTCGGCCGCATTTTGGGCTTATGTGAATCAAAAGTTATTGACAACCCGTAGGTGTCGTATATCATACAAAATAAAACTGGAAATGTTACAGAATGAACGTCGCGACGCCAGGATTGGTTCATGAGGGGATCTCGGCAGCCCGCCGACTAGCGTGCCAACCACCGCCGTGCATCAAATTTACGTGACTCCGTTATACACAGGAGTTGAAACGACGTTACAAAAATTCTGTAAAGCGTGGCAAAAATGTAGAGCCTGGGTTCCCAAGGCGAAAGGGCCAGACTCGAAGTAGACATTTAATGAGACGAAGCATGTCAATGAATAAGGCTTCACAAAGAACAAACGCGTCCGACGTCTAAGTTCAAATAGAAGTAACGGTTATGAATATGGTAAATAGGATAGTCCCGAGACGACAATCAAGAAACCAACCGGGGATCACAAAGAAGGCTTCCAACGCCGAAGCCATCATAGAAAGGACTTACCGGGAACTATAGGGAGCAGGCGGAAAAACTTTTGCAAAAAAATCGCAGGAGATCTCAAGAAGACGAACCTTCCAACAGCGTGGTTGGGTTTTTCTGCCACGAGGGTTGACTCATGAATATTAATTAACTGGCTCTCCCAGCTCCGCGTGCTCGGAGCGTGATCATGAATATTCAAAAGCATGTGCGAGTAAACCACGGAAGCTCATGAATATTAAGTAGTGCAAGTCTCGCAACGTTTTGGCGCCAAAATCCCCAGCCTTGCTCGGGCCGTTCAAAATCAATTTTGCTCGAAGCAGGTGTGTACGTGTTGGGCATATCTAATACAGGTATAATACTAGTATTCTATGAACAGATGTGTGAAGTTGGCCAGCTACGTTTGAAACAATCACCCTTTTTTCTCGTTTACCTCACCAGGTCACTTATATCTAGGATCCCGGACGCGGGTCCAGTTGCTAACATCCAACCGGTGGACGGCAAACTACAGGAAGTGTACAACATCCTGAAGGTCAGTCTACCGGTACTGTGCGAGAAACTTCGCCACTAGCGCTGTAGCGTTGAGAAAGGAACGAAAATGCATCATAGAATTTTGGCACACTATCGTCCTTTTGCTTGTTTAGCTGACTGGTTGCGACATGACTGACAGAAACAGACCACGAGGACACAACAGAAAACAATTCATCGATAGTTCACCATATGTTATAGAACAAGATACACCTGCCTTTGTGATTAAAACGTTTGTTGACGTGCGGACCCAATAACCACTTGTGCAAAGAAAAAGGTAGATACGATATTGGAGAATTTTGTAGAAAAGCTCTCCACATGTGTCATGTATACGTCTGTAGATTTGCAGTATTTCAGCTCTGATCTCTGCCTCTCCCCTCCCTGTAGGCCGCCCATCCCAACATGACGGTGTACCTACGCGAGGAGGTGCCAGAGCGCATGCACTACACGCACAACCGCCGCATCATGCCCATAGTCGCCCTGGCGGACGAGGGGTGGGAGGTCATCCCGGTAACTAGTTTCTCTCGACTGCCACCGTGGAATGTCATCTTGTTTCTATTTGACTATAACTATTATTTACAGCAATTTGTTGTTTTCAGGTTGAAAGGAATATCTTAAGTACCCAAAATATAACTGGGCACATATGTAAACTATAAACTCATTTTAGACATATGTTAATGACATTAATCAATGTACCGATAAACCAACAAACGCCACAGAAAATACCATCTCCTTGGTGAACATAAAGGCAATAACACAGTCCTTGAATCATTTTCCAATTGTTGTTGCTACACGAACACGTGTTCGTTTTACTATTTTACTAACGTTGCACTAGGCCCTAGTCCACCGGCCACACAGATTATGAATACTGTGTCTGTTTCAGTCGGAATCGGAGGTGACTGACTACAAGTTGAACCTGAAGGGAGCTCACGGCTACGACAACATGCTCATGAACATGAAGCCCATATTCCTGGCAAGGGTGTGTACTCACTAGCACTGCAAATGTTCCCATGGTACCAATATTGCTTATAAGTTATACACGTGCATTTGAAACAAGGTACATGGATGTATACTCTCACAAATGTGGTTTAATCTTCCAACTCATGACAATCTTAAAAATCCCCACAAAAATTACTTATGGAAGTTCGATCTGCAAAGAGCAGAGAAATATGTTGGTGCGTTTGCAAGACAATAATGAAATGCTGAAAATGTTATGTTGGATATGAGAACTATGCTACGCTGCTTGTCAGATTATATTCACATTTTAACAAGCTGTCATTTTAGGGGCCTCGCTTCAAACGTGGTTACCAGGCAACACCCTTCTACGCAGTGGACATCTACAATCTGATATGTGAGTTGCTGGGCGTTACCCCTGCCCCTAACAACGGAACCTGGGAACGAGTCAGCGATCTCTTGGTTCCCTTGTCGGCCGGTGACGTCACCTGTGGTGGTGTTAGCCTGGCAGTGAGCTGGGCGAGCTTGCTGTTGGTGATAACCTCTCTTATGTGCTCAACATTATTCTGAAGTTAGGTGTTTTCCTGATTAGAAATGGTGACATCAATCATGAAAACGAATTGCCCCACTGTTTTCTCCATAGACTAGACATCGGTATCAGCGTGGGCGCCATCCTTCGTAGTAACCACTGGCTCAATTTCACTAGCTTGCTTCGTGCTTTAGGAAGCCAGTGGTTAACACAGAGGATGGCATCCAAGCTAAGCAATAGAACACGTGATTTTGAAAGGCAGTAACAATAAAAACTTTTAGATTCTAGCTTGAATAGTCTTATTCGGTCGATTAAAGTTTTAAAAAAACATAGACCTTCGTGTGTTTCTATGTGCATAGGTAATCAACACTCATTTCCTTCAGAAGGTTGAACCTTTTTAATTCAAGAATAATCACACATACTGGTTCAGGTAACAGGGAATATTGAGCATCTAACTAGAACGGAAGAATTCAGCCAGATTGATAACATCATATTTAGCCAGGCATTTTTGTCGTTGCAGAAAAATAGTAGTGATTGGCCTATCAGGATAAACGATATTTGTCATCGGACCAATGAATAAAATGCGTATAGTGATCATTGACAGAGTTAGCCCTTACGAGTTCGCTGACACAGAATAAAAGACTTAACCGGAAACGTTATAACGGTTATAGCAGTAATAGTATTCTACTTTTGGAGCTATGTTTTTGTTTGGAGCTGCGGAGCCATGGCGTTGTTTGGCGGGTCTGCACACCAGCATGGCCAGGGCCACTCCTGCCGCCAGTCCCCCCACAGCAGCGGCCGCCACCGTCCCTACAGCAGTACTCAGGCGCACACCTCCGTCTGGCACAAACACACGGGAACTGGTCAGGCACGGTCAGACAGGACAAACATCGGCCAACAAGGACCACCAAGGATGATGAAAGCTGGTGGTATCCGCTACCAATACTTATCCCGACTCCTAACCCTCAATTCATTATTTTTACCTTCAAAGTAGCTTTCTTTAGCCTAACGCTTAAAATCAGCTGGGATGGATGAAGCAGAATTTCCAACCGCTAAAAACGCACGTTCATCCAGCCGTTTAATTTCTGGGTAGGTAATCTGAACTTTTTCTTATACACCAAGGAGACCTTGAAAAATAATAAGGCACTCTCCATTATAAGCATTGATTATTTGGCGAAGGTATGTGTTCGTGGAACTCATAGTTGACTGTTATTTTGAAAGAAGTGCGTTTGTTCGACAGTCATGACCACGCTCTATTCCCATCAAGTTACAGGATATCATTTTGATAACATGGTATAAACAGTTCTGGTGAATAGATCGCGGCTATTGGTAATATTTTGGCTGCCGAATTTCATGAATATTTTTTGATATTGATTCAGTGTACTGCCGCTTTAGCACATGCAATCTCCGACTGACCACAAGCCTGGATCGGTGGTTTTCCCTCTTGTTGGTCGTCCATTGGCTCAGCATATGGGCTGGAAAAATGGCTGGCCAACCTTTCCGGGTTTGTAGTCCACTCACGTCCTTGTGTTCGCTCATACGAACTCTCCACCGAAAGTTCCCCTCCTACCACTGAAGCGCCGCCTTGCGGAATGGTCTTTGCCTCAGCAACTGGAGAAACGAACATGTTGATGGGGAGGCGAAACTATTTTATGTGCAATTGGTAAAATTTAAGGTAAACACAAAAAGGGACAGTTCATTTGAAGAACAAGGGAGGTATGGGTAGGAGGTTGAGGATGTTTTACTTTTGAATGGGGAAAGAGGTGGGCACGTGTTAAATACAGAAAACTCGAAATTGCAAGTTACGTGAGGTCTTGCCATCAATGGATGTGATAGGCTATAGGTATGAACAAGATTCTTGGTATGATGTGAATGGGGAGAGGAAGGAAAGAGATGCTCATGTATCCTAAACAAGAAAGCAAATGACGTTTTGTAATTGCACTGCCTCTTATAATTGGAAATGGCCTGAGCTTGCTGTCATTTATATCATGGAAGATGTACACACTTTCATGTGCAAGTAGGACGGAGCGCTGTTTAGTTATGGCTACAAGCGAAAATGTCGTTTCGTGATGAGAAACATTTAAGATACATGAACATGAAGTATGAATTCCATTCCCACAAAAGCTTCCCCCTTTCGGAGCCGAATAGTCTACTGTCCGGGCTGTAACTGGCCCCTCCTAGCCGAGAGGCCGGCGGAGGTTGGGCGGGCTGCTATAAGCGAGATTTAATCAGGCTAGGAGCCGGATGGTTTCGGAAGGAATAACACGCCGTATACATGTATATACAAAAACAGAGATCAGCTGAACATTCTTGCAGTTCCTCCCGATAATTTAGGTCTACAATCCGTAAATCAAAGTTAACTTCCCATGCCTGAAGGCCTGTCACTGTCAGTAGTCTCTACCGGACTGACTATTGTGGCTAACAGGGAGAATAATTTTCCAGGGAGTTTAACTACCATGGTCTGAATTGTCGCGCAGCTACCTGAGGGGTGGTGTTAACCATAGCGCGGACTGATTCCCCTGCGCCTGGCCAATTTGCCGATTTTTTGCCGAATTCTCCAATCTGTACCCCCGTAGGGAGGCGTGGCGGGCCTGTCAGCACGTAGGCTGTAGCGATCCCCACACAAACACGCCCCGCCGGGCATGTTCAAACAGCCCGGGAGGAATGTGACGGGAATAATGTTGGAGCTAGCTTGGTGAAGATTACGTGGAAGTGTGAATTCGCAATTCTAGGATGGGATATGTAAGATACATATCCTACTTTGAAAGAATGCATGGACTTCAGGCATAATACGGGTTGTTCCTGTTTCGACGAGACTACCATTTCCCATCATGAGGATCCCAAAAGTTTGTTTTTGACGGTCAAAGGCTACATATTTTCAACTAGAGACACCATTTGGACGTGTAGAGTTTTGTAACGTTTTATTCGGTTGCCAACGTCTTACAGGGAGGGGTGGGTGATTTTGCCTCTGCTAAAACAAATAAGAAACATTCAGTATCCTCCTGCAATTGTTATAGTAAATTATACAGCATGGAAAGTTCCGACCTGAATAGCGGAAATCCCATTCCAAGGTGAAGGATTGTGCAGTGAATAACGAGCGACACAGGCGGTCCTGTCTGGGACAAGGCTGTGCAGTCAGACGGTCGTTATGCGGCGTAATGATGGAGGCACAGGACTATTATGGGCTTTCATAAATCATGATTATCTGCAAGCAGATGTGTTCTTTTGATTCATTTCACATGCCCTAAAAGACATCTTAAAATGCACGTAAGAAACAAGCCGAAGGCAATACATCTACTTATACAGTCTGTGTGAGGCCCAGTTACATCACAAACACATGAAGTTTAGGCACTGTTCCCAACATCTGTTTCCCTTCTCCGTGTCTGGAAGGTCAATGCGATAACTGTTACCAAGGAACTAAGAGAACACATAAGTAAAGTCTGTTTCATCAGTAAGTGTCCGACTAGGGAGGGTTGAAAAGGGAAGGCTTTCTTGATCTAATCTCCAAGCAGATGTAGAGAAGCAAAATGGGTTCTCATGCTCCAGATTAGGGCTAGGATTGATTTGGTTCGCTGCCCCTCGTTACGACTTTGCCTTTCTACATCTGTTTGGGGATCATCAGTATATTTGCTCTGCGCTTCATTCTACTCTTATATGATCTTGTATCTCATGACAGACCTTGCAATTTTCTCAAGTCAGGAATCCGACCTGGTGCCCGACCATTTGTTATCAGAGTATGGCCTTGTTGCCGGCAACTGAACTACTTGATGTGGTATAAACTAAAATGTGAATAGTCCAAACTCCAAAGAAATCAGACGTTTCCGCAAGTCAGCCAGGAGTAACGGCGAAACAGGAACAACCCGTCTCCGGACCTCTCACGAACCATTGAACTCCCTCTGAAGGAAAGGCTTTATAAACTGGTCGCTAACATCTTTTTCTCTCGGCATAAAAAGCTGTAAAAAGACCTTACACCTTTCTACGTTCTAAGTTTACATCTAACACTTAAATCAGTCTTACCTGGAGACATTAGAGTCAGGGCCAGGCCCAGCACGGGCAGTGTTGCTGCTTTCTGAGCTCCCATTTCCATCCTCTTTCCCTTTCCAAACACGTGACTAGATCTAGTAGACCAAAACATGTTTGCAAACGGAGCGCTATGAATAGTGCCCCGCTGACACACGGAAGTCAGGCGGGACACCCAGAGCTTCAGAAGTAGCCTTCTTCGCAGACTTCTAGGAGCGCCAGTGTTTGTTTTTTGGGAAGAGCTGATTCGCGAGTTTGAACTTGAGCCAAGGTTCTGTATTGTCTAAAACGAGAGATCGTTTCCGCGCTCCTAGGCGCCCCTACAGGAAATGCATGGTTTAGACTCTATATGTGAACTTAAAAGGAAAGGAAGTTCTTGTCGTTCCATGAATAAAACCTTGGCCATTGCCCCCTTGTCATACTCCTTGCCTACATGACCCATTAGTCACCATTTCATGTAAATTCTATAGCTTTCTTCTAATCATTTCCATCGTTGCAATTTAATTTCAGAACCATTGGACCTTCCCTATTACTAGATGGACGAATCCTTTGGAAAGTGCAACCATTTTCTGTTTCAATTCGTGCACGGTAGGGGTGACTTATGGTAAGTTATGGTGCGGCAATCTGCATACTTCAGAGGTGCGCCTTAGCCCTGGGGCAGTCATGTAGGAATAGTCTACTCTCCATGTAGAGAATAGGCTTTGGTTTGTTATGGGCGCCTTTTACGCGATTTCGTCGTTTTGTTAGTTTTTTCTGCCAGTCAAGCCCTTACAGAATAAAAAAAGCCCGATATAAACGCCCAAAAAGACGTCCATAGAACCGGAGACTAACCTCTGCTCGGAGAGTAGAAATGTCTGGGAAACAACCAAAATGTAGACATATTAATTAGTACAATCTTTTCAGACTAGTTTAACCAAGAAGTGTAAAATATTTCACCTGGCCATCGACATGCTTGTTTTGAAGTTCAATCCACGAAGATGCACTGTCCCTATGCTTCAGCAAGACATCACATGTTCAGGTTGAACTGGTGTGTTACGCCGAACGGCGGTTATACCGGCTATATTGATACAGATACAGATACAGACTTAAATTACGTCCTTCTGCATTACGCCTCTCCACTCCTTCAAGTTCAATGACTAATTCTCACATGTACAGAGCTTGAAAGGTATTCAGAGGAGGGGGCACAACTGCCAAGTGAATTCTACCTGTACATGTATCCACTGGTGAACAGACAGGATCATTCTTGCCTACACAACCCGCCAGTCACCATTTAATCTAAATTCTACTTTAGCTTTCTTCTAATAATTTTCATCGTTGGAGTTTGATTTCAGATTCACTGGACCCTCCCTATTACTGAATGGACAAATCCTTTCGAAAGTGCAACCAATTTTCTGGTTCAATTCGTGCACGGTAGGGGTGCGACAATCTGTATACTTCAGAGGTGAGCTGTAGACCTGGGGAAGTCATGTAGGAATAGTCGACTTTCCATGCAGAGGATAGGCTGGAGTTTGTTATGGACGTCTTTTTACGCACTTTCATCAGGTGTTCTATTTTGTTAGTTTTTTCCCCAACATGTACCAGTCAAGCAATAGAAACCTTTACAAATAAATAGAAAACCCCATAGAAAATACGCATAAAAAGAGGCGCCTCGAGCACGTATCTGCCTCATTACACACACTTTGGGTACCTAATGGCTGCAAGTAATTCCATTCACGAAGATGCACTGTCCATATGCTTAATTCAACAATATATCACATGTTAAGGCTGAGCGGACTTAAATCATATCCATCTGCAATACGCCTGAACTCCTTCAATGACTGATATCTCACAGAGCTGCAAAAGTATTCAAAGGAGGGGGCACATGCCAAGTGAATTTTACCTATCCTTGTATCCACCTGTGCATAGACAGGATAATTCTTTTACAATTTCGACCATGACATTACGCAACAATTTACACATGCTCAGCATTAAAACAGCCCTCCTTGTTGATATATAACAAGGTCACCCCCCTTCCTAACGTCTGTACATGGAAGACTCAACACAGCCACACACACATGACCCGGACACAGCCGCAGTGGTTTCTGGGATATTGTTTATTGATTCCTTCTCCAGTAGTATTGATGTACAAACGCTACCCCCGAGCGCGGATCCGCGGTCACACAAAATGCTCGCTAGACTTCACATCAGGGGACCGGTCATGATATCGATATGTAACGCTCACAAAAGCCTAATCGTTTCTTTCTTCATGACCGGTTCATCCTAATTATAAATACGACGCACGCCTGTGTCAACTGTACTATACTTCCCGGCAAAACGGTATATGTATATATAGTTCTTTGCCATCCCTACACATTTGAATCTCCTGTAACGTATCCAAAACTTGCAACTTCCATAACGAACTCGTAGCCAGAGTCGTTGCACGACGATATCACGTTCTGGCCCCTGAATGTATTGCCCCCGTGGTGTTTCTATGTACAAATGTTTATGTATACGCAGGACAAGCCCTCCAGTATGGGTCTTGATACGATAATATATACATGCCGACATACATGTACATATAGGTCTTCCTTCCTTACAGGAATGATATGCATTAATACAAGTGCAGAGTTGCAGTAGGTATCGTACAGACGTGAAGAGATTCCTAGTCTTCATATATTTGCATAAGTTTTTCTTTTAGTTGCGGCGCGCCGACTGTTGCAGGATTCACGATTTCCCTGGAAGGTTTTGACTGGCAGACCGGTGGGCCGGCTGATGGGAC
The DNA here is from genome assembly GCF_000003815.2 of Branchiostoma floridae. Lineage (NCBI taxonomy): Eukaryota > Metazoa > Chordata > Leptocardii > Amphioxiformes > Branchiostomatidae > Branchiostoma > Branchiostoma floridae. The sequence goes on from NC_049982.1 coordinate 15,085,807, forward strand.
AGCGGCGCGGTTGCTACTGGTTACGGTGAAGATCACTCACAGAATCTTTGCCACGTTAAGGAGAGTCCAAAAATAGTGTCCCCGCATATGCTCTGTACATACATACATCTCAGCACGCTACGGTCGAGCTATGTCGACGGCGGAACTGAGGGTTTCCTATAAAAGATACATCCCGTTTCAGGAGATGGTCAATCATGCAACAATCGGCGTTCCGCGGGACGTAAAAACGCACTGGCGTGCTCGGCGAAGCGTATCTAAAAACCCTGCATGCCCGTGTTAAAAGTGAGCCCCCCGGGAGGTAACCAGCTGCTAGTAGGACCTGACCGAATGAAGGTTTATTAGCTTCGCAAATAACGGCGGAATCGAATTCTCCTGGCGGCCGGCGCGGGCCGGTAATTAATATGGTGGTACCGCAGGATATCCAGAGCCATTTTTCTGGCTAATAAAGTGGTGTGGCAGACAGCTGGAACAGTTTTTCCCGACGCTGTAAGCCATTTGGTTGATTTAATGTCCTCTGTCTTTAAGTTAAAATGCACATGGAGATGTAGGACATATTTCACGTCAGAAAGTCGGAACAAAATATCTTCATCATGCCAGGCAGCTGGGGTACTTGCTTGAAAGCTATTGCATCATTCAGATATTGCTTCGTTATGTAACCTTTATATCATTTTGTCAAATTATCATAGTAACTATATAGTGGTAAAAAACTACAAAATGTAATTTTGACATTGTAGACAGACATTGACGGTTTGGTACATGATGTCCACAGACAACTGGACTGACTGCAGTCTTTTGGTTTAGATCTGTCTATTCCGTTATTTTACATGATTGGATTCTTAAGTCATCACAATTATTCGAATACAGAACAATCTCCAAATACAATCTACTTGCCACGGACATGGTAAATTTGTCATGGAAGGTACATTTCACATAATGGTCCATAAATCATGTGAACTGCCAGAGGCTGTACGGTGGTGTAATCTATGTGCTGCAGACACAAACGACGTTAGTATTGCCCGAGGAACCTGCTAATATCAGAAGAAGATGCCGATAAAACGAATGAGTAGAGAAATCAAGCCAAGTGTTATTGAGGGACATATTTCAGCACCAGGGACAGGCCCTGTTGATATTTGTTATTGCTTAACCATGTTTGAATTAAGGTTAAAACGCTGGCATAAGATTACAAAACTCATCTTCTTCTAGGTAAGACAATATTTCAATGTCAGCGTCCTTGACAAACAGCAAAGCGTGGTACTATAGACTAGTTTGTGAAAACAGCGTGAAGGCAGCACCACTGGTGACATTTCTCACGTTTTGGGGCGGGACGCGGAAATAATTTGTTTCCATAGATTGTGATGATGGGAGTCGAATCTAGATGCGCAAAATCTTTATTAACTGAATTAGGGTCTGAGGGAATCAAGGCTTTGACTTTCTGTTGTATAGAGTGCCATGGCAATGGGCGTACACGGCCGGGGTATTGCGATTCTACAGTATTTGAGGACAACGCAAACACTGAAAGGGAATGTTTTGGAAAGCTTACTTATTTCCTTCAAAGTACAACACTTACAGCTGGTGAACCAAAGAGCATGGACATTTTTGTTACGTTTGACTTTCATTATTTGGGGACAAATTCTGTACAGCTACAAATTTGCAGAGATAGACGTTTTCGTCTTATTCTTCATTGCTATAACGTTTAGAGACGTACAAGTTGCAGCTGGTTACCTCCCATTGGTATAGACATAGTGTTGAGCAGTGTTAAACTTAAGGTCTCGTTACGACTATCATTATTAACGGAACGCAGCAGTGACCAAATGTCTGAATACTCTACAGGCGGCATCCAACAACGGTCTAGATAGGGGAGGGGGAACATCGTTAACGGTCTTATTCTCCATTGACAGTTCCTCGTACAATGCATGTTACATTGGCCAATTGGTAAACAACATTCGCCAGACGTCCTTGATACTTCATTAGAAGAACAAAATAAGGAGTTCCTTAGTATTTCATGTCTTGCCACATACGTAGAAGCGTATAAAACAGGTCCACAGGTATAAAAGTGATCGGCAATCTGTCGAGGACACGTTTACACCCTTTTTCTGGTGGGTTCGTCTGGCCCTCCTGTGGCAAATGACTGAAGAGAGAACATTGGCTGCGCCATAGCACCTGTTCTGCAGCAAACGTCGTCTAAACTAGCCGGGGCATGGAGGCCAACCGTGTTACATGTCTGGCTGAACAGCGACATTCCAAAGAAATTTCCTTTGTATTATTGAATAGAGTGATTTTGTACTTTCATTGTACACTTGCATCAGAGTCTGTTCAAGATACGTCTCCCCGTTGACTAATATGCTACTTTAGAATACTTGGGGAGGGGGTTGGCTGTGATGAATGTCATCTCGGACACGATTAAGAAAAGAATTCCAGAGTGATTGACAGGGGAAATCAAGAGGATCCAGGAGAGCGAGCGTCCCTTTAGGCAAACGGACAAATCTATAAGAAAATGACGAAGAACTGTTCAGTAAACGTCAGAGGTTCCCTGTGAGGCGCTGCTTAAGAGCCCGTGGGTAGTTCTACCGGCAATGTGCTTGTTGGTCTATACCATGCTAAGAGTTTAACACAGCACAAAACAATAGCTTTCACAAACGCCTTGCATTGGAGAGAACACTTTTAGACGCAATTTTCCTGAGAAATTAGTGACGTTACCACATGCATAACTTATTTACAGCACCATGGAAGTATCATGCCTGTTGCACGTGTCTGTCATGCATGCGTACTGCACGTGTCTGAAAGAAACAATCGTGAAGACGCCAAACTTCTCCAGTGTGTACCCCTACATGCAACGTTGTTACTTTGCTTTCTTAAAATGTTAAGATGCCTTTTGACGTATTCTTCTATGATTTGGGGTAAGACATAACAGTCCTTGATGTAACAAAATATTTGAACAGCTATCAATCAGGTCAATAAAAAGGATCGTTCGTTAATATTACCTTTTCCACAATTGTAAAACTTTCCGTACCAAACATACGATACTATGAAATCAGTGTCCTTGCTAGGATCGACAGTTCAACAGGGGGTTGACAAGGAGTGGCAGATCATTTCTGGTTACTTTACAGGGAAGACCACAAGTAGGAAAACTAACGGTGGGGGTGGGTTCTACCTACAGAAACAGTGGTACATGCCTTTTTTACCCACTGGGCATGGGTTCGAACCGCTCGGCTACAGGAGACTTGCACCACACATACGGTTTCTGGTCCTGTTGGGAATTGCGCGTTCACCTCCGCGATGTGGGTTTTCCTTGATCCCGTGTGCATTGACGTTGGCATGTAGGTTAGATTGTCCGTGTAGAATGTTTACACAGGGCAACTTCTCACAGTAAGAAGGTCACTCCTTGGGTAGTCGGGTGCCGTCCACTGTCTCCATAGTTAGCTTCTCCTTCCTTAGCATGACGCAAGCTTTGATTCTTTACTATATGATTCTTCATAGAAATGATATGTATGTAAATCGTACATTATTTGCATATTTGATACAATGAAATAGTTTTGAAGCAGATAGTTTTGATCTAGTCTGTTCTATATCAATATCTTCTAAATAGGCTGGTACGAGTAAGATCTGGTATCTCTATATCTTTACTCCTATCTCTACTGGGTTCACCCATACCTATTCACAAAGGGGCCGGTCTGTGTACAAGATGGAGCTGGGTAGAAAAAGCGCGCTGCACTGCGTAGAAACGGCAAGCAACACAAGACTGGTACTCGGCATCCGTGTCGTCTCGTTATCTTAGGTGTGCCCGCTTGGAGCTAGTCTCAAGAGTCTTGGACATTTGGAAACCTCTCTGTGTCGAACCTCGGAATTTCCCTATAGAAGTCATTTCTCACTTTTTGGGAAGTGTCCGGTCAAGTTTTTTTCGTCTTTTTCCACCATAGCACGATGTGTGTCTGCAAGTGAGACCCGATTATTGCTTGACGTCATGACACTCGTTCCCAGTGTAATTTCCCCCGCGCTCCCGTTCCCATGGCGCGAGGAGCCTTCTTGGCACTTGGCGGTGGGGTATTCATAAGTATTTTCACGGTAGTTAAGTTTGTTTTTGCATATGTTGAGGTAATATGTACATCACATAGTTAAGCTTGCATATGGTGCCAAATACTTTCCCGTGCTCTAGTACATGAATATCTTTATATCGTTTGTCCCCGTGTCCGTTAGGACGAGAAATCCATCCGGGGTTACAGCAACTGCTTCCGGATGCAAGAGGCCATCCTCCACGGAAGCGATGTGGCGCAGAAACTTCAGGTCATTCTGGAAGAGCTCGACGCGCTTGTTTCCGTAGTCGGACACGATGATGTTGTCCTTGCTGTCCACGCACACGCCCGCGGGGTAGTCGAAGTGGCCGTCCCCGGTGCCAAGCGAGCCCAGCTTGTTCAGAAACTTCCCGTCTTGGTCGAAGATCTTGATGCAGTGGTTGCGCGTGTCCGACACGATGATGTGACTCTTGCTGTTGACCGTGACGTAAGAAGGAGCTTTGAACTCGTCGTCGGCGGAGCCCTTGGTGCCGAACTGGTGGATCTGGGTGCCGTCCGGCTCGAAGATGCAGACGCTGTGGTTGATGGCGTCCGTGACGATGATGCGGCCCAGCTTGTCCACCGCGATGCCGGAGTAACAGCTCGTCACCGGGGGTTTGAACTCGTGGATGACAGAGCCGTCTTGCGCACACAGCCGGATGTTGCCCTCAGAATCGGTCACCGCAAGGTTTCCGTCGTGCATGACGGCGACTTTGGAGTAGGACCCCGCCGGGAACTTGCTCTTCATTCGCCCCTCCGTGTCGAAGATCTGGATCCGCCTGTTGTTGCGGTCCCCGACCACCACGTGCCCCTCGGCGGTCACCGCTACCCTGTAGGGCCCGTTAAACTCGCCGTCCCCACTGCCCCTGCGGCCGAACTGGTGCAACAGTCGCGCACTTTTGCTCTGGCCCGGCCCCGGCTTCAAGCAGTACTTGTAGTAGGGGATGGCGCTGGTCGGAACCTGGTTCTTGATGTAGCCCACCTTCATCAAGATGCTCCGGGTGTCCCCAGGAGTGCTAATGAAGACTAAGTGGTTGGAGGAGAGTCTGTCTGACATCTTGCGCTCGGGTTCTCGCTGGGATAACCTGTATAACCGATCCGCCATCTCCTTTTTGACAGACAGAACTTCCTCGTTGTTCCCGTACTTGAGAACCTTTTCTGTGAAGTTAACGCTACTTTTTAAACTGTTCAGACTCTTCTCTAAAAAACTTTCTTCCGTGGCGAGGTCCTTTTGCTCTCTGGAATACATGAAGTGCAGCTCCGACAACAGACTTTGCTCCTGTTGCTGAATCAGCGCGATCAGCTCCTTCGCTCTCTGCTTGATGTCGATTTCTACTCTATCTCTCTCCGACTTCTTCATCTCCTGCACTTGGTGCACCTCTGCAAGCGCGAACTCAAACTCGGGGATTTTTTGCCTGGTAGATTTCAAGAGGCCCTCCAATAGGAGTCGGCTTTTGCCCACTACGTCTTTAATGTCGGCGTGTTTATGATCTTTGTGTTCAACCACCACGCAGTCTCGGCAGACGGGGTTATCGCACGATTCGCAGTAAAAGCGCACCACCTCGCCCTGGTGCATGTCGCAGTACACCTCCTGTTTGGAGCGTAGCTGCTCCTCGAATCTCCCCGACTGCAGGTCTTCCAGAGTGACCACGTGATGCCCACGCGTGAATCTCGTGCGACAGTGAGAGGTTGCGCAGTCCGGGCACAGGAAGTCCGCGCATTCCAAGCACCGTGACGTCGCTTCCGCGTCTTCGTCAGAGCAGATTGCACACGACACCTTTTTCTCCTTGACCCTCCCGCGTTGCATAGACAGAGTGTCGCACAGATTGGAAATAAAGAAGTTGTCCTTCAGCCTGGCCACGCCCCTCTCGGTCAGACACGTCTCTTGGCCGCACGTCGGGCACTCGAACTTGTGCGAGCGGTCGGCCACGTACCTCACCAGGCACCTCTCACAGAAGAAGTGCAGGCAGGGCAGTAGCTTGGGCTTGGAGTACTCCTCAAAACAGATCTGGCAGATCAGGAAGTCCTCGCTGACGCTGCTCAACAGGTCCGCCCGGGTCTGCCCTTGCTTCTCCGCTTGGCCTGGAGAAACAGACAAGAACAGGATTCGTTAGATATACGCAGAACCATTATTCGCGGCACTATTTGTGTGTGCTAGTCAGTATCGAATTAAACACTCTTTTACACCCCTGTCACAAAGCAGGGAAATCGATCGTCCGACAAGTCTGCGAGCTCCAAATGACGTTTTTGGCAGACAACGCCCGGTATTCTCTCGATTTTGGGGCATCGGTCGAGTTCAATGTAGGGTTGATTTTGAGATTCGGCAATCTTCTTCAGTGATCATCGTCGACTATGTGGCATGGGCTATATATACTCCGTGCCCTGCTTAATGCCATGAAGTACATCTTTGTCGCTTTGGTGCACATAAACGTTATCTTGCTCATTTTAAGGTCCTTTTCTCGGAGGGACAAAAACTCATTATCAGTGGATTCAGCACAAAAATGCCTAAGATTGAAAGTCCCGGGCACGGACTAAGGTGATTCTGTAACCGTGTGCCTCGCTCTCTTCGCTCTGGCAATGTTTGTTCATCCTGTGACTTATGTGAACAACAACAACGCCAGTGGCAATGGGACCGCAACCAAGTTAAATATTTGTCCATATATGAGTGGGTCCGAGGTAGTTGGTCCGGTCCACAAATCGAAGGACATTGATGCAAAGAGGACAACAAAAAACTTACTATACAAACAATATCGCAAACAATCTGCTTTCTCAATTTTAAAATAAAACGACGGTTGTTCCTGTCGCACATGACCTTCGGTAGGGACATCTGCTGTGATTAAACGTTTCCCCTGGTAATCACTAGCGGAGTAATTGCTTAGATTACGGTGTTAGTAAAGGGCGTTCGCTTTAAACTTTAGCCATGTACCTTAAAACCCCAACCATCTCTGCTGACGGTTTTGTTTGTCAATCGGGCGGAGTTGTTCATTGGTTCTAGAGTAAACTGTAACTTATAAATCCCCTATCTGTAACACATTGAACGATACTGTATCATGAAAGAGAGTCATGTGATTCACACCGTCTGAACATCAGCGGAGGCTGCAGGTAACGGACGTGCGAGTGAAATTGATTTTATCGCAAACAACGGGCGAATATGTAATATGGGACCTCAAATACATCGGGAAAACGTTTAGCATTGGTTAGCGCTAAATAACAGATCATCCTCTCCCGATGATGTCCTACTCATTAAAGCTCGCCTGCACTTATCCCGCCTAATGATGACAGAGCGAAGCGCTACCAAATTGGTATTTCAGCGCCTTTTATCTGCCAGGACCGCCTGTGCTCGTGTATGCTGATTTTCTCTCCATCCCGAGGGACAGAAGAAACCGTTTCGAGATGGGCTGGTATTCGTCATAAACAATGACTTCTTCTGTTCCCAACCATCTGGTATGTATGGTAGAATTGATCCTGTATTGTCAGGTTGATTGCAGTGGTTTGGTCTATATCTGCAGGACAGTTGGCTACCATATTTTCCAGGCCCGTATTCTAATAAAGTACCCTCGCGGAAAATCGTTTGGTATGATTTGTAGGGTAAGGTACAATCTAATCCTCATCATAAATATAGTTCTTAAGAGGTGGTGTGTTTTACAGAATGATCTGTATGTAGATATGACTCGCGGATCTAGAAGATAGGGAATGGCTCCGTTATTGGGCTCGACTTTAAGCAGGCTGTAATAGGAAATTGCTGTGCGTAATTTACCCGTCTTTAGGGTGTGGCATGTACGAGCATGTGAATGTAGCGCCTTGATCACGTAAGCAACGCGCAGATATACAAAGTCAGGCAGTGGCAGTTGCGCTTCGTTGGACATACCCTCAGAGTGGCACTCAGGACATATGCCCTCTAAGCTCCAACCCTTGGCAAAAACGCCCAAGACGTCAGAAGACGAGCTACCTAGTACCTGACGTACGTCCAGAATTTGCTGGGGGATGAGGAAGGGGACACGAGCCCTGTCATTATCGCTGCTCTTGCTGCTGGCCGTCAGTCGTGGACAAAACTTGTTTTTGAGTGTTCCACAGTCGACTAATAATGATGATGAGGGTGTCGCAATCTTTATAAAGGGTGACAAAAGTCTGCAAGTCCCACCAGCAGCGTGCACAGTCTCGACAAGCAGACCGGGAAAGTCCTAACATGTCAGTCGCTAACTGCGCACACAATAGGTTTTGAGATGGTTCATGCTTGTTTCGTACAAATACGCATGCAGAATCATTTCTATTCCGGTTGAAAATGGACGCGCATGTCTTGCTGTCAAGCCACTTCAGAATACATCGTACATGAACTTCATTGAGTTGAACATTAGTTAAGCATTAGAATATGGATGTGATCGTTTCCAGAATGTCTCTAGTTCCCCCTACACAATATTATGTAGGGCAGGATTTCCGCGGTGAAGAGTCCCCATATAGAATAATCCTGTCTGTGTCTGTCTACGTTTGAGACCGCCATACTTACTGCAGCTGTTCACTGAGCGCTATGCAGATATATTTTACTACTTATTATCTCGACCCATATTACTGTTACCCTGAGTATACGGCACGATGGATTTGGTGGGCTTGTTCTCCAGTTTGATTTGAAATCTATAACGGGACTGTGCCAATATGGCGACAGGTCTGAACAGGCCTGGAATGGCCACCGTCTGCCATTAGATCCCACCCAAGCGCGTCGATATTTGTAGAATCTTCGATAGATGATTTCATTTGCTTTCTGTTGAGCCAATTTCGACATCGTTTGTTCACGCGATATGGAGAATAAATCGTTTTTGCGTGACATATGATCTCCAGCTCAACTAGATTACCAAAGTCATGAACCCTTTTTGTAACGAGACACCCGTTCATCTCTGTTCAGACATGAAAGATGGCCCGGGGTCTTGGAATGATTTGAAGAAGGGTGCCATCCTTTGTAATATTGTTCTTTAAGCCTTAACACATCGTAGCACAATGACGCAAACTATATTATATACCGGAGCGGAGCACGTAAGATTTATTCCAATAAGGCATTTACAAAGTTAAGAAGAGGGTCAAGCATCGCGTTCTTTATCAACATGTGGATAGGGCAGAATATGCTTGAGGCGGTGCGTTTCCATAGTAATATCAACGGGCTTAGAAGAATCTATACCGCAATTTTAAAACTTGCAGCCATATCTTATAACTAGTGATCAAACGTTTTCAAAACGATTACCCGGATGCGGATGTGCAATAACGTATTTTTAACCATGCCCATCGCCATAAAGGAAAATTGAGTCATAAACCAAGAATTGGTTATCAAGGGAGATAGTGTGATAAAGCAAATAATATGTACCATTCTCCCCCAAATAGCATAATATTATGGGTGCACAGTGCTGGGGGCCACTTCGAATTCAGAGGGCTCATAAAAAATAGCTGTCCGACCAAGGAGGTTGAAAAAAAGAACCTTGGTCCGACATATTCCCCAAATACGCATCCAGTTCAGAGGAAGGACCTCCTCGCTATCATGGGTGTGGCAGGGGGGATAGTCACAATGTGGCACGTAATGGAGTAAAGGTAAAACCAATACTCTACCAAAGAAGCTATCCATAACTACACAGGGTTGGTCTGTTGGGAGCGTTCCAAGTGAAGCCCGGTTTTTACCTGGATTTCTGGCCCGGCTAGATGCAGCTGTGCGGAGATATGAGTGACAGATATGCATGAGCCGGTCTGCACCAGGGGTAATGGGCACCTCTGAGTGACGTAGTCCTTTTAGAAAAGATACCGATCGATGAAAGGCTGGATGATCTGGTTCCAATGATCTGCTAGAATCGAGCGGCCCGAGAAACATGAATCGAGCGGGGACGGTAGGAGGGCGTGGTTCAACGATTCCTCCGGTTCAGGGCAAGGGGTGACTCGGTAACGTCTTCATCTTGTAATCTATCACCAAAGCGCGTCAATAAGGTACTTAATCCTCCCGGATACGATTTTACAATCTTATAGACAGAACTTCAAAAGCAAACACAACTTGTTCAGCTGGACGTCACGAACTGAATCTATTTGTGTGTACTCATGGGCAATCAATACTCAGAAGGAGCTGTCTTCAATTAAGTTGGATTCTGAGATCTCTGACTGTCAGTTTATAAAAATGACGGAAAGAGGCCCATTTTTAGTATAACCTCCACACAGTGCAAAGACATTAGTCTATGTTCAGTGGAGAGACATTCGTCTATATTCAGTGGAGAGACATTCGTCTATATTCAGCTGCTTCTGTCTGGAGTCTCTACGCTTTAGGCTGCAGATGAGCTGATATTCTAGGAAAACAGACAATGGCAGTCTGGTATCAACAACAATTTCAACTGTGTTGTTTTGTTTCCGTTCGTTTCAAAGTCACTAATGAAACAAATATAAATCGGACAGTAGCCTTTGATGGCATTATGCAGTAGATATTCAGGTACCTGTCATCGCCAATCACGTTGAACGTTTCTCTTTTGGTTTTGTCTGCTAACTGCTTCAATGTGTAATCGTGGTTTTCATTTGATGCGGGCCGAGTGCCTGACTAAAACTATAAATGAATAATAAAGCGGAGCTAAGTGGGCTCTCTTAAGGAGAGGCTATTGCTTGTAATTTGCTTCTGCCTCAACCGGAAGCCCCACTATTTCCGGGAGTTTCCCCTGTCATTTCCGGTATTTGAAACCGTTTTTTGGTAATGTCACCCAAGAAGAAGCAATTTAGTGGTGATTTAAATAAGGCGAGTAGAAAAATTTGACATTGCCAACGTTGGAAGGCTTTTTAAACGGATCGTTCTGTCAGGGTGTTCTGGGATAGCCTCCTTAGTACTAGGGCCGGTACAAGCTCCCCAGCATATATTCCTCTCCCGGCATTTTTCCTTTCCCGGGATATTTTCCTTTCCCGTCGTATTCCCGGATAAAAATGGCGAATCGACCCACCCCAAAAAACTTACGCTAAGGCCCTAGAGACGCCGGTGAAGGAGGCTAGTTCTGAGAAAAGAAGTCCGTGGAATTTCATGTGTGGATGAGTAGCATAGTGGGCGTTCCGTCTTGATTCAGATGTGGCGTTCAGATGTGGTCAGAAATGAAGACAGCACAGCAAGACTTCCTTTTGAATTTCTCGACAAAGCTTCCGGTCCATTTATTTCACTACTTTGCTCGACGCTCAAGGGCGGCTTTGCTGTTCATTTTGCAAATGCGAACGGACGTGTAAAACGTGAATAAATGCTTTTTACGCTACAATACTTCCGTTTAAGAACCCCGTTGAATAATAGATGTCAGTCAAGGACGTAAACACTGACAATAGAATGTACTTTCGTCAGAAACTTATCGTTAACACGTTGGTATTGGTGGGACAACATTGATGATTAAGCTACACACTGCCGTCACGTAATTTCGAATTAACCACAGAGAGACATTTACGTTCTGGGGATAATAAAAGGGAACTTATGGATTTATAGCCAAATCCAGGTGATTTCTTCTGCCCGATTAAACCCATCCACGGACGTGCCGACTGGGTCTTTCTTCCCCTGCGTGCAGGAAACGGCTGGTAATGAATTCTTAAGCACCCTGTTCCGTATGTTTACAGTGAAGTGTTTTGTTGGGGGTCCGTCCACAGGGGTTGACGTCACGCGATCGCCAGATTGCGGCCAGGGGTTCGAGGGTGTCATCGGGTCTCCAACAGATACTGAAGCGACTTTTGCCGAAAGTAAAATAATGGTCTGCAAATCATTTCCAGTCAGGTTTTATTAAATGCATACCACACTAAAGGATACCTATAATGTGTAACCTCCTTCTCGAAAAAAAAAAACAAGATAGTTCTCAGCAATTTTGACTTTTAGCATGCCCCTTCGAGATCCCCATTTTTCACTTTAGCGCCAATCATTCTGAAATGGTGGATCACCAATTTATTCTGTCTCTTCGAATAACCGTCACTAATAATCAATCTCTTCTGCAAACAAATGAAAAACAAGCAAAAAAAAGAATTTAACCATGCATCAAAATTAATGAAAACGCTTCTGTTTCTAAGGGAACTGAACACAAGTTACAAAAAAGCATATGGCAAGGCTCGCCGCCATCCTCAGACGGTAGATTTTATGGACAGCGCGTTCGTTGGTGGGGTTTATGAAATCGGTTCGCCCCGCTATATCGCCTGTAATGCCGCATGCCGGCGGTAACATAGCGATGCGAAGTTAAGTCACTGGGAGACACGGCTCGTGTGCGCCCGTAATGGTGCCGCGAGAGGCACCTTTGGGCGCTGCTCTTCTTCCCAGCGGCGGTGCACGGGCACAGATTATTTATAGCGGCAGGTGTAAGCGTCATTTTGCCTGTGGCCTTTTCACCCCAATAACCGCTCTAACGCCTTACCTCGTCAAATCACCGCCTCAGAATATCCTCATCCTAAATCAGCGGCCTGACGGACGTGGCCGGTGGTCCCAGGCTTCTGTAAGGCAGGCCAGGCAGAACTCAGCGGCGGAGTGTCACAATGTGGGGACCAGCCATCTACCCGGACCGCCCCGCCCGCGCACACTACTGTCTTTGCAGATCGAAGTTGGGGGACCGCTCGGGGATGCTGCGGGGGTGGGTCCGTCTTTGACTGACTTTGTTGTAACAGAGAGGCCCTGAAGCGATAGTTAATCTTTCCCTTTTCATTATGATTGATCCATACCTCGGTAATGATATCCATATGGCACGCCGGCGAGGCAAAACCGAACCGACACGGAAGGTACGAGACCTGAATTTGCCTGACGGAACGTTGCAGGAGAGGAGATAGAGCACGGGGTGATTGGGAAAAGCGGATATTTAAAGGACTTAGATCTACTCGGGCGTCAATCAGAGATGCAGTACAAGTGTATCCTAACGGTTGTTAGCCTTTCTTGTCACGCTGAAAATTGTTCACATCGACTGGTACATTTAGTGAATAAAATTGAGTCCTCTACTTGCGATACGAAACGGATTCTCCCCGACATGAATAGGTAATCCTGACGGATGTCAAGGGTCAGGGCGGATCTGCTAATGGAGAAGCTAATTGACGCCGTGTAATTTCATTCCCTTCAGCTTCCCAATATTCCACAGGCGTCTCCAGCCGAGACAGGTCAGCATCCTTCCGACTGGGGAGGCACAGGAACGTGCCTGCCACCTGTTTCCACTGGATCACGGCCAGTTCTTACATCTCGTAGTTTGTAACTGATAATCTCAACCTAAAGTCGACCTAAAGAAGGGTTTTACAGAATGTCGTACTCACGGCGCAAAGGTAGAGTCTTAAACGGAAGTTTTTGTTAGCGTTGCCAGTCACGTATCCTTATTAACCACCTGGGTCCTGAAAAAGTCACTCTGAGACTCGCAGTAGGGAGCCGATGTTTTCTTGTAGAGTGGCTCCGAACTCTATCAGATTCAGATTTTTGGGTTCGCGCTCTGAAACACACTGTGGGCCACAGGTGGTGTTAGGTAATCATTTTCGACGGCGTAGACGTCAAATATATCTTGGTACAAGTTTGTTCGGAGATTCACGTTCCACCTATTTGTCGGACTAATAGGCACCAGTGAAACCGCTCGGTGAGCGCCTCGCGTAGGGCACCCCCGGCCGGAGTGTACCGGGTCCTTCCCGTTTCCCTACCATCCGCGCCTTGTCCCCTAAGACAAAGATCAACCCATCCGGATGATACCGGGAGCGTTTCGGGGTCGTTTCGGGCACAGATGCGCTGATCTCCCCAAATACCGTAACGTACCTTTCTCTGCTGATCCCCGTTGCTGTGATTTTGCCTTGCCCTAATTCGAAGTGACGAGTGTTGTTCCCAATTAACTCCAAGATCACTCAGGGAAAAACCATCCGGTGAATGTACAGGCGAATTGCTTACCCGCCTGCCGCCCCGTTCTGGAGACACGGTATGCCGGGGAATGGGCGAGAGCCGCGGCTTAACTTCGTTATGGGGAGTGCTTTCCGTGGTACAGGGTTGCAGGGTGAATTGGTCCTAATTTTTAATTCAGCGCACCCGGACTTGAAAGGCTATTTTCTATTCGATGATTTGTCATAATTTAGGGTCGGAAACATCTCTTGCAAGCGTGGGGTAGATCCAAACGCGAGGTCACCAAGAGAGAAACATTTAATAGACATGATCGAAAATACAGCGGACTTCAAAAATCGATTTGAAGCAATCAGCTAAATGTGTTGGTATCCTCTGGCCGATCATGCAATTGCTAGAGGGATTTTGCATTCTGAACAGGATCTAGGAGAGGGCCTTTTAATTTTTGTGCCTTTGAAGGAAGGAAGAGGGGGCAGAATCAAATTCCTGTATTTGAGTTTCTGTTGACATGAAATTATAACTTACCGATCACATTTCTAACAGGTCATGTCTCCCCAAAAGGCCGCGTGGTCGCGTGGTCTGTGATCGGCGCTCGGTTCGATGGTATCGATTTTTTTAGTTTTCAAAGGAGAAAATGAAGGAGAAGCTACTAGGAGGACAAAGATGTGGGCCCGTCGCAACAGTTGCTGCGTTTTTTCCACAGAAATGATTTTGTTCGATATTGAAACGAGTGTTGACAGGGTTAAGGGCGTAAACCACGTTAGTATAGGTGACAAAACTGGCGTACAGAGCAACTGCGTTGTTACGATGTCACTTAGGATGTACCAAACTAATCCAACCTGGTCATACTACGTCTTTAGAAAAGTGCGACTAAACATTATATTACCACTAGCAGTAAGCATTGTTAGTAACAGATCGATAAATTGCATTATAGCCACGTTTTTCACTTAAATGTTGATTATACACAAATTTGCAAATTGCAAAACGTCTCTAAATCTCTCTTATGTGGTCTGTGGAAATTAAACTTTTGCAAGCTATAATTCTGGTCTACTGGCTTCGCAACTCGCGAAACTGCCGAACCAAGTACATATTCCTTTCACTGCCTCATGTCAGAATTATTCAGAATGAGCCGATTACGCGTCGGACCAAGTTCAAACAAAATACCAATGTACAACGGGCATTGCTATAGTTCTAAGGCTGGCATTCAATTTAGAAGGATCGGACTATTTGCATCGTCCTGTGGAAATGTGTAGAAACGATCTGGAATTTATAGAGAATAATATGCCGATTTTTGAAACATTATGAGAGGATCGTTCATCTTTCGTTACAGTTTATCATATAACACAAAGCGACATTTCGTCGATAAGAAAACGAAGTCAACCATGTCTTCTAATAAGGCTGGATTGGAAGGTATCTAAGTGGAATATATCTTGTCACTGCATGACCTAGATATGTTAATCCTTTGTCGCGCAAGACGATTCAATTACTAGATTATGGAGAGGTACGGATATGTGCGGGGGGTAGTAGGGGTTCAGTCGGTAGCAATCTTGTTTCTGGATCACATGGTGGTAGATTCAAGTCTTTGTCGTTGTTCTGAGGCCCGATTAGCACGCTATGTACAGGTAGGGGTTACAGGCCTTGAGAGTGAATGATTTAACGGTAGGCCCCGTCTGTGAGGAGACCGACTCTATAGAACTGCATACTCTGGTGTGTGACTGTCCGAACGAGCCAGCTCCTAACTCGATCTAATTCATGTACATGTGGCGGTTTGCCAGTTCTGATATGTGCATGTTTGCTTATCCACACACACCCGTCGCTTGCAACAGACACAGTATAGGACCAACACGGTCGTATGTCTTCAACAAGGCAAGCAATTTTTGCCACTTGTTTCACAGGTCTCATTCTCGTGTCTATACAAGCTGTCAGATAATTGTGATCCATCTGTGATCTGTGATAAGTAAACAAATATGGCAAGACATGGCAAATCAAGTTGAATGCTGAAGAAAACAAGACAAAGCAAGTTCCCATGTCGCTGTTGTAGATAGGGTAGATAGGTACTTCTCCGTGGTGCTGAAATGACGGATGTTGTACAATCATAAACGTAATCTCGGTGCAGAAACATGTACAGATCGAGCACCGGGCCATGTTTCATTTAACCAGGTGCCTCCAGTACACCTGTAATTTCTAATCTAAAAAACGACGGCAAACTGCAAACTAACTGTGAAAGGCAAGGAAAATACTCATCAAAGGATACTTTAGTTGAAGTCTACATTTGTGAGTTTGAAAGACGTCAGGAAATAATATGTAACCAAGGATAAAAATGTATTGTAACAATCTATGACATATTCGGTGCATGGCCGACCCAAAACCTGAAGGTCAGTGACCCCAAGCTGGCGCGTGCGTCTGCATATCTGGATCGGCTGTTTAACATGCACCCCACGGCGCCTGGTTACACGCGCCTATTCAGGAGAGGGTGCAGACGTTTCATCCAATGTAGGGGATATGTCTATTGAGTTTATGCACTGCATTGTTGAATGTATATCATGATACGAGGAAATAGAACCTTCATAAGAATTACATACAAAACACATAAGATCATAGCTACATCAGAAGTTACATGAGTGTTCAACATGAAATAAAGAGAGCTGAAATTGTGTTTCATGCTCCAGGAACCTACATTGTCAAATGTCCTTGAAATCTGTCAC
Organism: Branchiostoma floridae; assembly: GCF_000003815.2. NCBI lineage: Eukaryota > Metazoa > Chordata > Leptocardii > Amphioxiformes > Branchiostomatidae > Branchiostoma > Branchiostoma floridae. Next base: position 15,102,369 of record NC_049982.1, read on the forward strand.
CAACGGATACGTCAGTCGGCAAAGTGATGAATTAGTTTTATCAGGTTTTATTTGAAGAAGCGAGAGATGCGCCGATTAAATCCAACCCCCTGTCGATGTAACAGTCATCAGTATCCGTTAAATGATTTCTGATGTTCATGCTTTGTCAAAGGCCCTGAAAACAAGTCAGTTTCACTGTATTGCTGAGTGAGTGAAGGCTGTCGGCTTCGAATTCTTAAAGTTTTATGAAGCTCAAAGAATTTTGTTTCAGTTTCAGTCAGAATACCGGACGTCATTAATATGATATGTTTTAAGTACCGAATGACACGTGGCTTTAACTGAGCAAACCGTGAGAGTTGTCGCTTTCCACTCGAGACCCACGGGTTTGTGACTCTGATTGCACTTTGGATAGCCCGGCTCACCTGATGAAAGCTCGACAAGCTCTACATTATCTAAATTTATATTATATTCTAGGAGGATGTTATTGGTCTGCAAGTGTCGCGGTGGAAGTAGTGACTCCGTGTGGGGCCAAGGGGTTCTGTAAAGAGACTATCCATTGGAACATATGGTGGAAATGGTCGATCATTTCAGTACACATCGACACTTCAAGTTTTCATTCCAATTACAAAGCTAAATTTGTCATATTTGTAAAAGTAAAAGTAAAAAAAAATCAGGTGTAAACATTGTAAACTACTACCGTCAAATGATGTATCCACCCAAAGCATACTGCTATTTCTAACCTTTCTGTTCTTTGCTTGTTTTGAATTGGAGATCGCATCGCAGAAAAGAACCAAAAGTCTAAAAAGTAGGCTTATTGAGACAATCGCGTTATTGCTATGTTGCAGTATTACCTGCATGGACTCCACTGAAACCAGCTTATATCAATATGATGTCTCCCGAAATATTTGAGCGCAAAATGCTCACTAAAACATTTGAGATCTCGCGACAGACTAATTTTATCTTGTTACAGGATTATAGTAATGTAGGACCAAACAGCAGGTTATTCTCAGTCCATTTATTCATTAGTGAGGCGAGCTCCTAATTCTGTGGATCCTTTCTACGCGGCGCGGCACTAAGCAGGGAGGATATGTTCACGTCAGACGTCTTGCCGGGTTCATGTGAGGAGAATATTCAATATTTTTCGAAACACGATATCTACACAAGGACAAAAGGCTAATAAAGTATATATATATATATATATATATATATATGCACCATCTAGTACACAGTGGGCACGCGAAAGGGTTGTAAAATCATGATGTGACTGCAGATCAAATGTCCTCCTCGCTTTCGGCTTGGGAGGCTCGAAGCGCACCCATGCGAAGTTGGGTGGTAGTGCCATTCCTGATTTTAGCAGAGGTTAGATACCAAAGTAACCTGACTGCAGAATTCATATGCTTGATTTATTAGTCCGGTAAAACATTTTAATTCTGAAACAGCACTTTTTAAATGAGTGGAGTAAGGGAATACATCTCATTCTGCTTTTATGTGGTGTCACACTATCCATAAAAATGATGTGGAGATGTATAGCATGCTCTACGCAGTGCATGTGTGCGAGTTGGACTTACCTTTATACGTAAAATAAAACCCATTTGTACCATCAGTGGGGGTGGTCGACCAAATGCCATCAAATGTAACCAATTTTCTAAATGGCACGTGCATTTTGTGACAATTCGGCTTCAAAATAACATATCTTGCTTTAGTTGGCTTAACTACGGCATGTAAATACGGGAAACTTTGGAAAAATTATAACTATAACGAGAACAGAAATTTAAAACGAAAGGAGAGCCCCATGGAATGATGTGGAGATGTATAGCAGCGTTCTTGTAATAATATGCCATATGTCCACAGGTGCGAGACTGGCTTTCGTCTATGATACATACAAGAATATAAAGTAAGGCACCTTACCTGAGGTTTTCGGCTGTGGCACGTCGAAAGAGAAGGCGAACCTTGGAGATGGTGGCGGGTTCTCCACCGAGCGCTCTATAGGAGATGAATGCATTCGCCTTCTCCATTCCAGCTTGGTCTTCGATTTGTTGTTTCCCACCGCCGCGCCAGGAGGCGCTGTTGACGTGCTCCCAACCGACGAGCTGGTGTCGCTGGTGGAAGCCATGGCAGTGGAGACGGTGATGTCTGAACTGGCCACGGATCCGTTGCTAGCTCCCGTAGGGCAAGAAGAGGTTGCTACGGGCAGGGAGAGGGTGCTGCCTTGTGGAGAAACACCCGTCCCTGCTACCACTGTCGTCTCCACACCCATGGTCACGGGGGCTTGAGTAGAAGTAGGATTTTGCCTGTCGCTTATAGAGATTGAGGGTTCGCTGATGGTGGATTCGGAAAGGGAAGCAGTTCCATTTCCGGCTATTTCCCCTTCTGGTGCGGCTGAATCCGGACCTGGTTGCGACTGGTCGGGCTCCTTCTGCGTGGGTTCAGTTCTGTTGACAGTAGCCGGTGGTTTGGAGCCGTTACTTGACTGGGATTGCTCCGACTCCGAAGTGGTTGCGGTTTTCCCGGCGTCGGAAGCGCTACTTGAGGTACCAGAGCTTTTGGGTGCATGGTTCTCTCCTGGCATGGTATTGGCGACGGTCTTGGCGCAAGCGCGTGAAAGAGAGCTAACTACTGCAGTCGTAGTGGACGAAGTGCTTCCGTAAGATCGCGAAATGAAACCAGAATCTGTAATAGACCTGTAATCCCCGCTCAGCACTCCTTCTGAACAGTCCGATAGCCTGTACTCCCCGCTGAGAATCCCTGTCCCTTCCCCTAGTGGGTCGGCGAGTGGCCCGTTTCGTATGCCAGCAGCTACTGCGGATTGTACATCCGGGGCTCTTCCAACATGGCTCCTTCCCAGACTCTCCTGTCCAGAGTAGCTCGCTGAAACAAGAGCAACAGTCGTGATTTTCTCTCCAAACACCTGTCCCCCGCACACCTGCGGGTTGGCGATCACCTGGCCACACACCTGCGCGTTGTTCCCCGTGGTAATGTCGGTGAGCACGCTGTCACCAACGCGCGATTTCCAGGGGCTGAAAGTCTTGTGCCGCTCGGGCGCGGGCGCACTGCTCACCAGACCCACTACACCCTTTGCAGTCGACGTCCGAGAGGGTGAGTCTCGGGCAGAGTCGCCTTCAACACACCTTAGTGGGGAAGAGTTCTTCACTTTTCCGTCCTTGTCAGACACGATATTGTTCCTGTCTATTGTCTTCCCGACCTTCTGAGATGACCCCGGATGCTTATTTCCTCCATGACTGTTTTTACCGGGCGCCACCATCTGACAAGGGGCGCCATTTCCTTTTGTGATGGCCTTCTCAGGAGTTGTCCCGCGGCTGCCTCGTCCTTCGCTTTCTTTAATGTCCCCTCGTTTGGAATCTCCCGCCTTTTTACCCTTGTTGGCACCGTGCGCTTGCGTAGGAGGTATCTTTCCCTTCCCTGCGGCCTTTGTAGTCGGTTTTGCAGTCGGTTTTGCAGGTGCCTTTGCGTTTGCACTTACAGACGACACTGCGGCGATTTCCGGTGACTTAAGCTTCTTGTCCCCTTGGGCCTGCTTACTCATGCTGGGGCTGTAGAAGACAGATGAAAAATAGTCAAAATTCAGACAGAAACCACAAATCAACTTCATACAGTCAACGCACGACTGTGAAAAACCTCATGAAATAACAACATGGCCTTCAAATTGATGCGTGCTGAGTTTTCACGCACACACAAACACTCACACATTGACAAACACATACACCACGTGGGCTTATTCTCTGTCTTTCCTTTGATGCTCAAGGGAACAAATGGTGAACAGAATGTGTCAGTTGCCCAGTTCCCGCCTGCTGATCAAGTAGCAAAATGTTCTGTTCCCGTCCTTTCATTCACAGCAAAGATACATATACTGATCAGAATCTGTCTCAGACTAAGGAATGGTTTCACACGTCCATTGGTCAGAGATGGGAGAAAGGAAAGATAGGAGGCAGTAGTTTATTTCCGGCGGATGTTAAAACGGAAGCGCAACTATGTTATTTGCTGTGACGTAAAAGCAGACTGGTACTAATTACGAGTTCTTAAGGGATTTCGCCAGAGAACAATGTGACGTACACAGCCATGTTCCGCGCGTAACCTTGCTAGTGTTAATAACCCCTCGCGCGTCCATGTCCTAGGCTCTATCTTGCGTTATCTTACGTGACTAGCATGAAGGCGCTCGAGACCTTGGCGCCGGTTCAAACCGGATGAGCGTGACGTCACGAAACCATTATGTGTGCTCGTCGGAAATTATCTCTAAGAATGTGACAATCAAAGAGCCCCGAATGTCAGCCATACATACAATACTAACAGGACAAGGTCACGTGATGCCAGGCGGTGCTTTAATCTCCTATAACGATATGATCAAGAACTGTCACGTGATCGCATCACCGGGGAGACGGAAACAAGAAGCTGTGCTATAAATAGATGAAACGCAGACGATCCCGTCGATGTTGACTGCTGGAGCTCATTAGGAAAATTGCCAGGCGGACACGCCCTGTACTAGCGATTAGGATTACAAATGTAATCGATAATCACCTGTCCAACAAAGATCTGCAGGAGTGTCACGTCGGGTACGGCAGAAGACAACATGCTGAATTTTCCATTACAGAGACGTTATTGTACATGTAACTATCGTCAGACTAGGTTTACAAGTTGAACTTTGACCAGTACGGTCCTCATGCTTCCTCAAGTAGAACATAGGAGTTTGTCGTATTTTGTTACACAATTTTAGAACCATTACTTTGATGCTCCTAGTCATATACTCAGAATGGCGTACAGGGTTTCTGTTCTCTTTCGACATGAAACCATCGTATTTTTGTCCAAGAAATAAAGAAACAGATCCAGAATCGAAAACCAAGCTGTCAGTAGACAAGTTGTCTTAATACGCAGTATCAGTGAGACTGTGAAGGGTCACCATACACGCGCGCGGAAAACTTATGTCCTCCTTTAAACAATTTTGACCATTAATATTAGATTTTTCATTGAATCATTCTGCAGCGGCCGACTGGCCTCTGAAATAAGTGCCCTAGACACCCAGTGGGTAGTCAAGCAAAGTAAGCGGTTGGCCTCTACTGGGATGAAAAATTGCAACATACCTGGGCAGACTCGCAGATGTGCAGATATTACTGTTGTACAAAAGATGAATTATGGAATATAATGCTATTCACTATGTAGCTCTTCCATTAGAAGATATTGATCATCCAGAGAGCCAACAAGAGCAACAACCCACCGAATGCGCCTATTGATAACGTAGAGGGAATCAGAGGTCCAACAGAAAGCCTTTCATATTCAATAAGGTCGACTGGGCTTGAGCACTTCTCACAGTCAACAGTGACTACTCACAGAACAACGAATCAACAAAGAAGTGACACCTACAGTATGTGTTTTACAGGTTTCTTTACAAGCGCCGCGCAAGCTACAAATTCGTGACTCTGCAAGTTGGTAGCGACTTACGGTTGTGCGGTGGCGATGGAGATGATCTACCGGCAGTCGCTCCAATTATGCACCGTTTGGTGATCTCATTCTGAGAGCTACAAATTGACCATGTGTAGTGGGAAACACGTAACGCCTCCCGTACATGGCAGGGTGTACCGGAGTGAGACCGGAGGGAGCCTCGGTAAGCACCCGCCGTGACGACATCCGTCTTATCAGCCGCGCGGATGATGGGGCTGTGACGTGGGCAGGAGCTTCGTGAGATGATGGCGATTTGCGCAAGATTTTCCGAGTAATAAAGTTTTCTCTTCTGGCGCGAGTGGCGCATTAAATTGATTGTATCATGTAGGTCATCACCAGTACATGGTATGGTATCACATAACGTGCCCTTCAGAAGTACGGACAGCCGACGGGCCGCAGAAAGGATAGTCACTACACGATAGACGAAAGAAGCTTCGGTTAAACAATATCAGCATTCACTACAGAATGTCTTAAGTTGACCAAATGTTTCTTAACGTACGGTGCGTTTGGATGTACTGCTCCTCACCCCAGCCCAACGCAATGTAAACCTACAATCCTGGGAAGCTGAGCATTAGATACTATGTCATTAAAATATTCAACATGCATTTGTTTGGGGAGAGTAACACAAGTAGTTAATTTCAAATTTTAATTTCAATTGATACCTTCATCTGTAAGTATGCTAAAACTTAGTGTTTTACACGTTTCACATTGTCGACGACTAACAATACATATTTGCTCCTGGGGGACACCTCCCTTCAGACGTTTAGTATGCACACGCACTTACCTAACTAATGTTACCTATCTAACGCTAGAGAGGGTGTAGGAATGAAAGACAGTAACAAATACAACTCAAACGGAATTAGCAGGCGGTAATGTGCTCATGTGATATTTTGATAATTTCCACAACTTTTTTTATTGCTGTATTGGTTGCCAGTGGACTTTTTGATTGTCAAATAATGATGCCCAGCTGTTGAGCGTTCTTTTCGGCATCAATCAGTTAGAGTTAATGTTTTGAATTTGGCTGCATGTCGGTGCCAATGGACAACATTTTCGTAAATGATGTCCGTGTGGCAAAATCGACTTTGATTACCTGGAGCTTTCACTCTGATTCTGATCATGTCAAACACAGTGGGTTATCGGTTCCTTTGAAAGAGGGAGAAAGAGAAAATTATCTCCTCTTCAATAGATCATAGTGCCTACGAGCAAGTGCTTAACGCATCTGACATTTTGCTTTCAGATAGAATACGTAAATTTTCCTACAGGCTGTACAGCAGGGATTAGAATATATCTCCAGATGTATTCTTACTTAAGTACAAGCATAAAGAACGGATTATTGTACGTAGAGAGAATACTCAGCGCTATAAATGCGAAGTTGTGTATCTAAATCAGTATGATTTTGATTCGATACATTGAGTAACCGTATCCTAGATAGTGCAGACGCTCCATCCTGTACCCCAGACGTTCTCACCTATACAGGCCCCTAATGTGCATCGCATCGGTGAACACTTGACATAAAACATTCCGCTTCGGGCCCGACTAAAAACCGCTTCTGTCTCTGAGACATGGAGGCCGCAGGTTTATCTCTGTAGTACACTGTTATCTCTGCGCGGTGGGAGGTATCTCGTTCAGGTAAATATGGTCGGTGGGTGTCGGATTACAGCTCGAGAGGTGCCGTGTGCAGACAATAGTTACTGCATGAGGTGGGCCGCGCGGGGAAGACTTATTTCCTTAATAAAAACTGGAGGATATCGCATATATACTTTGTACAAGAAGTTCAGACGTAGAAATAGCATATTCCAGATGGATATGGAATTATCACAACCTTCGTTGCCCGTTGATTCTTTCTAGTTTGTGTAAACACAGACCACACCTGTGATTTACGTTTGTGACGGTTTGCTTTCACAACTCATTGTATGCACAGTGCCTACTGGTAGGTCCCAACGGTCGTCACAATTCCCGAAGCACACTGACTGCACCTCGGAGAATTCTAAACAAAATGGCCGAATTGCTTTCAAGGTCACAGTTGACATACATCATTCTTATATATTGAGTCCAAATTATTTCATGACGTCTTGAGAGAAATCATTAAGATTCTAGAATATCCCAATGAATATGGTTTTATGTTTTCACCATCCAGGATAATTTAACTGTCTTTTTCTATTTCTGCCCACGGGTTGGGAGATCATATGCGCGGGTGACAATAACACCAAGTATAGAAACTATCGATTCGAAGAAATTCGTAACAACAAAATCACCAGAATGTCTCTGATTTCAGAACAAAGGTCAAGCTATGGATGTTTACAATATGTTAACTCTCGCCTTAAATCATGCCGTAAATCATGTCGATCAGCCATTTTGGTTTCTACGAATAGCTGTATGAACAACAGATCTACATGAAGAAGACCACTGTCCACACTACTTCATGTCGCAGTCTAAGTAATTTTGCAAATGGGCTGTAAGAGAGCTAACTACCCAGTCATGGTATGACATGTGTGAGGTCTCCCTATCCAGTTAAGACACGAAGGTTGCTGTACCATGTACAGGTCTCCCTACACTGCCATTGTATGGCACGAAGAGTGGTGTGCCTTGTAAAGGTCTCCTGGCCAAACCCACACGGCCCACTTGCGTGCTGATATGCCGGAATGTAACCCGCCGAAATGGCACTATCCTGGTTTGACACGATAGCGTGACTGTATAATGGCCTAATGACCATGCCGGCCGCCTGGGGACCACGCAGCAACCATGCATCATTTTTGCCACGAATTCTTAACGCATTTGAGTGATAGCAAGAAATGTAGATAAGATTACCCAGGGGTCACTCTTCGGCCATTTAAGATTCCAGAGGCTTACATACACTAGGAGACAAAGACGGCTGGTTCTTTCTTATAAGCACTGACGGAGGGGAATACACAAACCATTTGGAGTTGCGGCGAGTTGATGTTTGGATGCCAAGGACATTTACTTACTGTCTTGTTGGTTTTAAGAACTTTCCCCCAAAGCCCCTACCAGGATGTCGATTGTGAGCACTCCTTAGCGAAGTGCGTCATTCATAGCAGGTGGCATGGATGAGCACATATTTATGAATAAATAATCCGGAAAATAATCATCATGGGTTTACGATTCATATGAGAAACAACCCATTCTTTGTTCTTGTCACGAGTTCACATTCAGGACATGACATCTGCAATTATCATCTAGGTATTGCAGGGAAAAATACATCAGGATACCGTTACCTTAGCATACGTGGATGAACCCACCACACCACTTGTGGTCGCCGCAATCGCTATTTTTGTACCACTGAACTCAGTAATTGTTGAGCACTGTACAAACTAATCACGAACAACTTCCTCCGTAACCACTTGCTAATCATGGACCTATGTACTTGTTTAAATACACCGCATGATTCACGAATGCAGGGAACGGCACTTGGTATGCATGGTTACTGTACACAGTAATGGGTGGTCGACATTTACATAAGCAGTAAGGGAGACTGCACTTTGTAAGCACAAAATCAAACAATCTGTACTATGATTCCATTGCGTTTGGCGTCTCATTATCAGAGAGCCCTCTTCAGAAATGCAACGATCAAAAATCGTCACCCTTGGAAGCAACAAATAATTCAGCACCATGGAAAGAGACAATGACGTATGCAGGTACGTCCATTCTTTTGTTGCCATACACAATCGTTATTAGTTGTTGGGATCATTCGTACGGTAGAAGAAAACCGTGCTCCATATTATACGTCCATGAATACGATATACGGACACTGCAGGCATTATTGGCAAAGCCAACCGCAATTTCGTTCCCATCTAACTGGATCGCGTCTCTCTCAGGGTGAGCGAAGCTCCCTAAGTACCGAGCCGGGTTATTTAACCCGTTTGTCAAAATGGCCATGGCAACACAGTCATAAAATCGTCTGATCATGGCTCCCACAATCCCCTGCGGCCCCTAGGAAACGACTCAATCAGATTACTTATGGAGCGGACCTAAGCCCTCGGCCATGATGGGTTTGTGATACAGGGCGGCTGTACTTTACGCAACAGCACGGTTCAAATAACTTTGCGTATACAATATTTATCACGTTCAGGGATTACAGCACAAATGCAAACTTTCTCAATAATGTATGCTGCATGGATAGAAATACTATAGAATTAGCAAAATGAGCTGTGCTGGTATCGCTTCCTCCAGGCTTTGGCTTTCTACATGTCCACGTGGTGTAACTGCGAACTGCTGCAAAGTGACCTTGCCCTTAAGAGAAGGATGGTATGATAAAGAACGCCATTTCTATCATGTGAACATTTTAGAATCTGCAACAGGATAGACGAGCTTTGACAAGATGTTGCCCCTGGATAAAAGAATTATCGCCATCATTAAGGTTACTTACATCCGGGAGTATGTACACGTATAAACTTCAGGCCAACAGGAAGTTTACATCTTTATCCTTATCAGGCCCGTAGATCGATGAGGACGGTATCCTAACCACCAGGGGCATCACGTAACCATCATGGGGCATTGCCTAGTCCATGGACAGCAACTGTTGACGTTCAAGACATACAAACCGGTACTAGAATAATCCACAAAGCGTTTCAATACGATAATTTCCATTAGCGTTACTTTCACCTCTAGTCATCCTCCACTCGAATGTCAAGAGGAGGTTATCTTGAGTTTGATCTAATCGGGTTTATCGGATATATATTGAGAGGTAAAGGTAACCGAGAGCCTCACAATGTATCTTACCAATAAACCAAGAGTAAGGCAGATTTTCGACCGCTGGTCAGTAATGCCCATCCACAAAGGGTACCGATGAGAGTGATACCCAACGCAGATGAAACTGCTGTGGCGCCAGAGATAGGCTAATGCGCGCGCATATTGAAAATTGACGATAATGATGACCAGTAGGACAAGGGAACTCAAGGGCGTGAAGTAAAGGTGTGGGAGCATTAGGTATGAAGCGGAAAACTGTAGCTACATTGGATACCCCCTGTAAAGTGATGTGAATACATACAATACTATGCCAAGAGAAACAAGAAGGAGCGTCATGTGTTAGCTCAACATCTGTTTACATAGGAGAGCCAACCTCGAAAATACAAGTACTTTTTTCACGCACGCACTCACACGCACACGCGCGCACACATATTGACATGTACACATTTTTTAAACAGCTTACTTTTCCCCCATGAAAATTTTCACATCCTTCAATCCCTTTGGCTACATTTTTCATAGTAAATTTGCTTCCTCTCGGGACAAATAAATTCCTAATTATCCGTCTCGTATCGCTTAAACGGAACATGCAAAACCATGTTAAAACAATTAGCGAGCACGGCTGGAGTGAAAGGGAAGCAGCAAGAGGTGAAAGTCCCAGAGGACTTGCGAGGGGATAATTTGCCAACATAGGAGACGAACCTGGATGGATTGTGAGGCTTTTGACGTCATGAACCACGAACAATGACTGGCTCTCTTCGCTTGATTGGTGATTAAAACGACGATTTAAATGACAGAGAGATAATGTCTTTTGCTTTGTACCATATTGCATTTTCACACATTTTTCTCTCCGCACTTTTCACACAACACCTTCATGTTCTGTCACGTTTTAGAACTTAGAGCAACCCTTACCACTTATACATGTTTTCTGCACCGTATATTGCTAGATTAAAAATACATCACCTGGATTGGTGCAAAAAACATGGCACCCCCTTGCTTGTAATCAACAGTTCGCCTCTTTTTTGGGGCTCATAGCTCTTTTATAAGGACTTCCAAGAAAGCCCATTCCAAGACACCCCCGCATTCCCCTGAAAAGTACAGAACCAAGGGCGTAGGAGGGGGTGTTCATTGGTTCATTGATTTTCTATTCGCCTAGAATTCTGACATATTGTGACATATTGTGACAATAAAAAACACGAAATTCTAAAATGCCAAAGAGTTATTTAGCACCATCATATCTAGGGATGTTTAGGACGTACACGACTTCAGTTATTTTCTGGCATGCGTTATGTTTCCGGTTCACTGAAGGATATACAATCATCTATCTTATTCTTTTATCCCTGTTTCATCTCCTCAGATGGGCTCAGAAAGGAATGGACGTGAATTTGCGCCCCAAAACCTGCGGATTTGGTTCACTACAGGTACATGTAAACAAAGTCTTAAAGAAAATATTCCAGATATCATCATAGATCAATATCGTCAACGATTCAGCTCAGGAAACCGCGAGGAGAGAAAATTAAGCACTTTCCAGTGCGAATATCTAAGAACAACTACTCCGCAATAATCAGCGGTTTGTCCCCAGTTATCTAGCCTACCTGTACGGACAATGACGTCATCTTCAGGAAGCCTGATTTAAAGCGCAGACGGGAGGCAGATAACGTGAGGATCTTCAGAGTTGACGTTTCCAGTCGCCAGGCCCCTCCCGTCCCCCTACCGTACTTCCCCACCTATCGGCCGGGTCACCACCGTGCAGCACACGGCACACGGTCTTCACAGCGCCCGTCCCCTTCACAGACGCGCAGAAACATCAGGAGAGAGCCAGGCCCCAGCTTCAGGCTGTAGTTCCCGCCTTACAGACACTTTATAGCAGCCACCCCGGCGGTGGACCCCACCGCAGCACACACGTCACACGGAGCGCGGCTCCGCGCGCAGCATGCCAATGCCTGCTGTGGGAGGACCCAACCTGCCAGCACAAGGCACATGGCGGGAAGATTTTGAACAGATACCGCACACCTAACTCCCGCCAACGTTTTAACATCATTAACAAAATTACCGCTTCTAGTACACAGCCACCAGAGCCAGTGACAAAGGCTCTGTGATACTCTAATGCAATAAACGCTGGCTATGAGAGAATTTCTGATCGCTTATCATATTTCCCTAATTGATAGAATTGCCGCACATGTCTAAGCACAACACACGGTCTACTCTAATACAGGAGTGCCCTAAGTGATCCACTGGAGGAATGTCACATTAACGGAGAGCTCCCAAACATGCTATGTGGCTGGGCCGTCTCCTCACAACCACCCATTCAGTACCCCAGTCAGTGCCCGCGTCACGCCGGGCAGAATTTCGCGCGTAGCAAATCAATTGTGGCCCAGACAAAGGCGCCCTCCTGAGGCCCTTGAGAAGCAAAGAGGGCTCACCTGTGCTCTGACGACACACATGCGTGGTCTGACTAAAACACCGAAGATGAATCGTCCTGATCCCCCTCTCCTCAATCCTTCCCCTCCTTCTGCCCATCAATAGTTCCGAATATGACGTCAACAACGCCAAATCTCTGACCTGTGGGGGTCAAAGTTCATCCAGCTTGCCGAATTCACGATATTCCATTCTAGTATTGTTTAACTGAAATAATGGTTTACACCAGTTTTGTATCGACAAATGATGTGAGGAGAAATATTTTGAAGAAGTCTGCACGATTCACAAGACACTTAAAGATAAAACATTGCCATCGGCTGAATAGGCGCGCAAAACGAACTTGGGGGAATCACTTAATTAAAAAAAAGACAAGAGACAAGACGTTATCTTAACAAGGAAGCAGCATTCTGTATGTCGACACGGCAGGGATACCTTAAATTGTCATGAAACGAATTACAGAACGAAGAAACAATAGGCAGGTACCTGTCAGTCTGCTGTGTTCACCTGTTAGAGCCCCGCCAGGTGAAGCACCCATTCCGACAAACCCGTGTAAATAATCCCGAGCTGGGCTTTATTTCTCCCATAACGTCAGAGGAAGAGATTTCACAGTCCGCCCACTTGCTGAATATTCCAGAAAAAAATGACAAGCAGGACACAGGCATGACGGTCATGGCGGCCGGCTACCCACCTGTTACAGTCTGGGGAAGAAGGTGGGGCCGGACCAGGTGACACACCTTCCCCATACACACCGCACCGCGCAATCAACCCTTCTCTCAGGTCAACATCAAGCCCGTTCCCCTTCATTGACAACACACATGAGAAAGGATTACCTTGCCAGGGGCTCCGGTATCGTCGCCCTGGAAATTTTCTGCCCCATTTTCCGGGCGACGGGCTCCGTGCTCGGTCCAGCGGCTCTCCGGGCCTGGCACGCATTTACTGATGTAAGGGGCGGAGGAGAGGCGCTGTTTTCTCAGATGGACTGTCGTTAAAAAGTCATGGGGGCTTTACCCAGATTGAGCGGGGGCTCCCCAGGGGCATTTCTAGGGCGGTTCCACTGCCGACCGCTGACTTTTAGGTGATTAGACACAGCCGCTACGGTGTCAAAGTCATGTAACGACTCAGGAAATCAGACTCAGAGGGCAAGCAGGGGTGCGAAGAACAATGCATCCGCAAATTCGACACAAGACGATACCGAACCAACATGCATACACGAGAGCTACTTTCCTCTGCAGGGTGAAGAAATCGTCAGCATCGGAAATAAGACGGTCCGGCCTGCACAAGACGCTGATCGATTCTCACAAGCTGTTTCCTTCATTCCGATCACACCGCTCTGCAAGCCGAGTCTGTCTCCAAAATCGACATTTTTGACGCACGCGAAGGAATGAATACTGTGGATGCGCCTTAAATTACGGTTGCGCGCCCTAGGCTCCCCTACCTGGGCCCCTTAATGTCGGATTATAACTACGAGGATGAGACTTTACAACATTTCGTGCTTCCTGACTCCCTATTGTACTCACCTTTGCCCCAAGAGACTTAGGGATCCGCCGCTCCTAAAGACGTTATTGTCCCGTAAGAACGATCCTTCTTTCGCGCCAGAGAGCACCTCCATTACAAAAGGGGGGCAGTAGGGGCGGGGCGGGCCAAGAGGGGGCCGCGCCAATCCGAAATCTCGGAAATTCCGTCACACAAATGCGTAGAAAACACCTGGAGATGGAGGTAGAGGGCACCCAGGTACAGCTCGCACACAATCCCAGTAAACCGACTGTGGTGTAAGCTGATTAGCTCACCATTAGTGCGGCAGAATCGCGGCGCACAGCAGAAATGCGCATATCCGTGAGGTACGACACCTCGCCAACCTGCCAGGAAGGCCGAATTCGATTGGAATCCCATTAGAGGGAGGATGGGAGGCCCAGGTGGGCCCGAGCAGGGGCAGGGAGAGAAGGGGACCGTTCACAGAACTTCCAGGTGGGGCGACGGCAGCCCAAACATGCCGAAACACCACAGAGAGGAATGGATTCCTACGCTCTACAGTAGAGCAGTGGGCAGGAAGAAATCGCCATAACGTCTGTCAGTAAGATGGTTGGTACTGATCGAAAAGCATCACCATCACAGATATCCTTGTCTGTACCGTGTATGTGGCATTGTTAATATAAGTTACAAAAACTTGAGTGCAGTGCCACATCGTCCTCGTCTGTCCAAAAGCAAAAATAGAAAAAAAAAAAAAACATGCCGAAACACCACAGAGAGGAATGGATTCCTACGCTCTACGGTAGAGCAGTGGGCAGGAAGAAATCGCCATAACGTCTGTCAGTAAGATGGTTGGTACTGATCGAAAAGCATCACCATCACAGATA
>NC_049982.1:15117371-15135909 GCF_000003815.2 Branchiostoma floridae
TATACGAAAACCCGTTAAGACGGCAGTGAAGGTAGGGACAACTGTATATGAGACCTACAAGAAGATCCCTGTCTTTGTTGTTTTCTCGATATCCGTTAGAAAATATAAACACAAACAAGTTATGAAGGAAGAGATGGATCCAAACCCCGATACTGAAGGTCACTATAAATGTATTTACACTGCCATGGAGGTCACCATCGTTACGGAATTAGGACATAATTTATTGATTTGCGACGAAAACAATCATGGATGAAAAGAACTTCATCGTACCAGCAATGCATCATGTTTATATGCTAACAACATTAGAAAATGAACAACGTGGCAGTGTATGGAAGTTAAAGAAATGATACTATGCAAAATAACAGACAATAAGAAGGCATATTATACAGATTACGAGTATGAAATATAATAAATGTCTGTTACCCACCACTGCCGTATGGTCAAAGAACTCTTAGAACTCAACACACCGAAAATGTTTTAAAAAACAACAGACGTTTTAGTTTGCAACGAATTTTTTTTCTAATTATGATTGTGAAGTAGACGTGCAATGTGCATCGAGCCTAAAAAAAACAGCTTAGGAGCTTAAGTTGTGCTTGAATAAAACGATGTTTAGGCTTCATGTGATTTATGAAAACTGATGCGAAGAAAAAATAACTAATGAAAAAGTCTCAATCACATCAGTAGAAGAATACAATACTGGGAGCTATAGATGACTGTCACTTGGCAGTGGAAGACAAAAAATAACAAAACTTTCAGGGATGTTTACGTGAATCAAATATCTTAAGATACATGTCACGATTTGAGAATCTATGTAGAAAGATAAGAACGCACACTAAGGAGGGGTTCAATCTTGGTGGTATCTTAAACTTCCTGTACTGATCAAAGAATGGTCTGTTTGACAAAAAAGGCTCTAGGACAATGAAAAACGTAAAGAAAACAAAAATAGTTGGAGGAAACAAAAAGTCAGTCGCTCAAAAATGTCGGAAACTGAAACATGATAGGTAGAAATTAAAAAAGAAAACTATTAGCAAGAAATGATAACGAAATTTCCCCAGTTCCAAATCCATTCCGTCTCTAACATGCATGATTCTGATGTTGATTCGAACATACAAAAAGATGGTGCGGATAAGAAAAATGCACTTCCAAAGTCATGTCTGATATGTCCATGCTAGGACATATGCGGTAGATGATGCCAATATCATGATCATTGTCAATGAAAACACTCGTCCTCGCGTTGATCCTTTTGCTTCCATACAACCACGGGTTGCCATGGGTTACCTGAGACTGACCCCTAAAAGATAATGAGGTCGCCCCGCCAACAACTTAGTCCAACAGAGGTCAGTGACCTCAAACAATGGCGACGTGGTGTCTCTAGCAAAAAGAGTTTAGTTAAACCTGCGCTTTATCCTTCTTGACAAGTCAGTGGGGTGGTAAGGTACTTCCAGCTTATTCTGCCTTACAGAGGAAAAGACTCGAACAGTTGTACGTACGCGTTTTCAACACTAGCTATAGCCAACTTGGTTGAAGATGGGCCGTGTGTTCGATACGCGTTCGGGCTTTCTGCCGTTTGTCATCATTGATGTAAAGATATGTGTGAATCATCTAAAAATGACATGTCATGTGATAGACAGACATTCAACCATGACATAGAAGCAATACCTATGATGTGTAAATTTGGCGATTTGCTTCTAAACAGTGACTCGATCAGTGTGCGTAATCAATACATAAGTATGGTAAATGAGATTTAGATTTGAGCAGTATAATTACGGACCCCGTATCTCGGGTTCTAGGTGTAATATATGGCTGTGAACCAAGGAAATGACGTTTCTTCCCAACCATCCAATAAATAGCATTGTTACAGCACAAGAATGTAAAACACAACCTGCAACAACAATAGCGGTTTCGCCAATTGCAGTTGTCTATATGTTAATTTACCAATAACGACATCCCGCTCATGAATTTCTAGTGGGCAATGTTAGACTGTGACGGCACGTTCAAGAGACGGACTATGTCAAAATCATAACTGACATTGCTGAGTAGTACCTGGCATTATATGGACTTGGTGCTCTGATTGTTGGTTCTTCTGGCACAAATAGAAAGCTAACAATTGTCCCTTGGTTTACAGCTGGTAACTTGATTTTCAGAAAAATTTGAACCATTTGTCATCAGAAAATGACATTTAGATTTTTTACTGTCATGCTTTTTGCGATACAAAAGCACTTAGAAGATTGTAGCGATGGAAATATTGTGTCGACCTGACCCTGATGTAGGACATACGTGCACAGTGTGCCCGCTGCGATGCCGTATTGATGAATATTTGATATGACCTGATTCGTTCAAATGAGAACGCTACATATGGAAAATATCATAGAAAGGCTAGACGCTTAAACATAATTCCACGGAATCGAACATAGAATTCTGTGTGTATGCTGTAATAGCAATATCATGATTATTTTAAAATCGCACCTGTAACCTTCTCTGCTTTTCCTCATATATTGTTCATATGCTGTCAAACATCTGACAAATTTCTTTAAATCTTCTGACGACAGGTACATGAAAGGGCACTTTAAGTGCTGCGCTAAAATGGGACCTTTGTATTTCCTCTTGATTGGGGGAGGGCTGAAGCTATTGTTATCCAAATTTTCAATCTTAAAAGTTATGTTTGGATATACATGTACATGGCTCTGACAATTTTGTGTTCGGCATGGAAACAGGTAAATGTAAGTGCATATTTTTCATTGACAATATTCATGACAATAACCACATAGCTGATAAAGAAGGCTAGGGTATTCGCTGTATACATCAGGGACTCCGTAGTAGGTTATCTAGCGGGGGCCGCCATAGATACTTGAACACGTCAGCGGCAAATCCATTCATGTAGATCTGATAAGCACCCGGCGTGATTGGCACCTCTGAAGTACGTTGGAGAGATGACTTCGTACACGAACCGCAGAACGTTGTAAAGGTAACATGAGATATAGCTGCAACAAACCACTAAAATCCATCAATTCCAAGGCACTTTGAACTACAAGTAACTCCGAGACCCTACTTCTATTGCCGGGAGAATTGAGAATGCTATTGTATCCATATTTTCAATAACACCTTATTCATACATGCAAGCCGGTTCTGTCAAGGTTCTGAACAATGATACTACTTTTAGAACATATTTAATCATTGAGATCTACCACATTTGTGAAAGGATTGACATAACAGGTGACCATCACTTTTACTATATGTCACAACGGGAAGGCCCGTACTTATTTTTTCAATCCCGCTCAACCACGGGCACTCCAGCTTTACATCACATGCGTAAGGACGTCCCTAACCGAAGTTAATTAGTCGTTTTTATCTGAATCGAGTGAGGAAATAGGCTTAAGGTGCCTTTCCGAACGGCACAGCACTGGGGCCTGCCTGGGCTTCGAACCCAGAACCTAACTACATGTTGCAAGACTGAGCACCTCACCACCTTGCCATTCCAGGCATATTGAGTGCAGTGTTTTGCGCATTAATTTGGAAAAACCTGCAGGCTCCTTCCATGAGCTGTCCCGTCCCGTCCCGCTGTTGGCGGTCCTGCCAGCTGGGCGGTGTGGGGGGACGTGAAACAGACGGCGGCCATCATCCCATGTAAATAAAGCAGGTTATTATTACCGAGGCCTCCCGATTGGAATGAGCACCTAAATGCCGTTCAATCTTCCCGTAATGAAGTCGCGAGATAAGCAAATCAAATCTGCCGCACAATGGTCCGCAGATCGATGGGGGAGGGTGGGTGGAAGGCAGACAGAACACTTGGGGCGCTGGGAAGGCTTTTCTTTCTTAACGGACGTCGTCTGTGTGCGTGTATCTGTCTATCTTTATAATCCGAACCAGAGTGTATCACCACACAAGGAACTACACATGTCTTAATGTTAAAAAAAAAACAGTTCCTTTAAAAATGCAGGTTTTCAAGAATGACGGTGTCCATATCTGAACAGCATCGTTACAATGCAGTTAAAGGAATCCGGGAGGTAATGTCGTGTCCATAACCTTAAAGTGACCCTTGGATACTCAGGCAGACATGCAAACTAACCTGAAAGAAACGGTGCTAACAAATCACAGAGCTGTGTATTCATTGAAAGGCTCTAAATCCGTGTAATCTACCAGGAGAAAGGATCTGGTTACAAGAAACCCCCTTACTCATACAGACATGGCGAACGATCCTGTGAAACACATCTCAGTTTGTAATAAGAGGAGGTTTCCGCACAGGCGGGATCAATACCGCGCCTGGACCGTCCGGATAGGGCCGGACTGCAACTGTTGGCACTGCTACTGACTTCCTGTATGGGGAATATTAGAAAGCACGGGTATGTAGCCTCTAAGAAAAGACGGACATACCTTACATAAGATCTCGAAATTCAACCATCTTTATGTATTTAGAACTTACGCCAGAGCATGCCGTGATGAGGAAACTTTCTTCCAGATGACGCGTGTAATTTTGTTTGCAAGAGTCTAGGCCTCCAAACATGATTTTGGAAATACTTCTCAAAGCTCAATGTAGACATTATGTAGTTTGAGTGGTACAGTGGTATCAGGTTAAAACAATGCCAAAACAAAGAACAAAGAAAAAAAGGTACCAGCATTCATCACAACATCTCTTTTTACTGTCTGTACCCTTGCAATTAGCCTACGGGCATGGATTTTCAAATATACACAACAATATAAACCATGTTAACCCCGCAATGGAGTGATGGCCTGCGGCAGCAGCTAAGTACATCAGTCGTGGAAATGAAGTAATGACAATTTGTACCTCATTTCCTATTGAACGATCTAATATTAAAAGCAGATGGACAAAGCATATACGAAATGCCGACCGATAAAACTACCTTTATCATCCAAATCATATATATAGCTGGGAGCAGGATTCTATGGATATGCGTCATATTGATTGGAAACGACCTTTAGGTAGACAAGTAGCACATTCAAGTTAAGAGTTAGGCTAAACGGGGCCCGACCGGGCTGTTCGTAGAAACGAAAAATATACACAAATGATACCCACGAGAATTACGTCTTGTGTAGTATTGTGGCACCCTTATCATTTTATGGACTATTGATGGTTAGACTGAAAAGAATTTATAACTCCGCCTACACAACCTAGCACCCACGAAGCGGACATACTACCACTAGACCATATCAACACATATTTAACTAATTCCTGCAAATCCATCTCTAAGGTTGTTGTAGCCATGGAGTTATCATATTACTTATGCACAGCACGTCACCGGAACGTACTGCGCCTGCGCGAACCCTGGTGTTTTGGGGCTTGGTTTGGTCAACGTTGCATTGAAATCCCGCTTGTTGCACAGTATATGTTAGAGACATGGTTTCATGTAAAACGTACACGGGATTTTACCCTTATATACGCACGTATTTTCTTAAATGCGGCCCTTTAGTAAACCGGGGGTTTAGCAAGGTTTAGCATGTCTATAATTTTCGCGCAGGCGCAGTACGTTCCGGTGACGTGCTCTTATGCACCAGGCTAGAACAAGTCACGTGACCTCTTCCGGACTCTACAGTACAGTACAGGTCTACAACCAGACATACACATTGATGATTTTCCTTCACCAACTACTAAATCTTTGTGTGTTTTGTTGTTTTCCCCCCATCTTCCAACCAACTGGCATGGGTGCCGTCCGATTACTAATACTTTACTTTAAATTAGTAAGCCCGTAGTAATCGGATGGTACCCAGGCTACCAACCTACCGGTCTCATCCAGAATTCCCATCTGGCCAGACATTTTCACATCACATTATATGAAGGCCAAGATCATGAAGTTACTTATATAACGTTAAGGCTGGTAAATGGAAAATAACAGTGTCCAAGTTCCTCCATAGTGAGGCAAATTCCTTTTCACTCCAAAGATTTTGTCCGAAGTAATCAGTGGTGGGCTATTACCTTTGCAAGTACATAATGGGGGAGTGGGGGGGGGGGGTGACATTCCTCAGAATAGCACGCGTATAGTCCGTTGCAAAGTTATCTGTGTGGTTTGCAGATGTTGAAACTGTACGGAAAGAACAAAGAGTCTGCCAATTTTGTACCTCAAACATGGTAGAAGATGAAGTGCACTTCACTGTTGATTGCGATATGTATGCGAATGATAGAAATACTCTATTTAGTTATATAGAAAGAAGATTCCCTCATTTTAGACACATGAGTAGCACTGACAAGTTTATATTTCTCATGCGTCTTGACAAACCGACAATAGCGAAACCCATACAGTCCTACATTTTCACTATTACCAAGAAGCGAGAAGAAGCCGAACTTTTGTGTTAGACTAGATTTGTGACACTTTTATGTATGTATATATCCTGACTTGTTGTGACCTGTACTTAGCCCGGTTAGGCAAAATTGTACAATAAAGGTCTTCATTCATTCATTCAATAAAAATAGCCCCTCCCACCGCGAGCCTGTTAAATGGAATATCCCTGACACAGGGTTGGACTCAAATGCCCATTGAAAAGCGATTGATCCAGCGGCAGCGACCACTCCCTCACCTGCCGGGTCACTTTCAAGGCACGGAATATCTGCACTGTTCGTGTCAGATCGATAGGGGGCGACAGGAGGGTGGGGCACAGCAGGGGGTTGTAGTTTTGGCCATCCCTGACCAAATAAGGCCACGTTGTCGCAATGGAACTATGCATATGAACGTTTTGAGACATTTTGATTGACCTCTGAGCAAAAGGAAGACGCGACAAAGGCATGTGTTAATTCTGCCAACCGGTGATGAAAAAACAAAGCTGGCAGCAGACCAGAATATTCAAGATGGCGACTGAAAATTCGAATGGAGGGCAACTCGAATAAAATTATGAACAAACAGCGCCTCCTGTCCGTGAAAGGGGAGGACAAGTCATGAGCCCAAATTCCTAACCTAGAGTTAATCATGGTGACTAATGAAACAATGGTAACCCTTTCCTTATCCAACGTATTAAATTTCACACTCACGCTATTGTATTTTTCAAAAGTTTATTACATCCGTCATAAAGACGAGAATCACCCGTGAGCGAACTGCGGTCTTTAAGGGTTAGTGTCAGTGCTTTCTAAAACATGAAAATTGTTACATTTCGAAGAGACAGGTAAAAATCTACATGCTTAAGGATCATTCGAGAGAACGGACTGGTTTTATTTCTTTCTTATTCTTCTCCTGAAGTAATCCCGCCTCGTCAGCAGCCCCTGAATCACCGGTAGAATACCAAAGGAACATCTGTGCCACCGGCCAGCAATCGATATGCGGGGGCAGCTGAAGCGGAACACTGCCAGAGAGCGCAGGGGCTCCGGCGGGGAGATCCGATCTGCGGAAAACACGGGAAAACGACTGGAGAGGGAAGAATTTGCCGCCAAAATGCACCATTCATCCCTCCGTACTTTAGTCATACAAAAATAAGAAACAAAAACTTGTGTTGAGTTAGTCACAAAGTCTGAACTGGACATAATCTGACGCTGTATTCATGTTGCTAAGCAGGTGTAAAATTGCTGTGTTTGATATGTAAAATCCAATCTCATTACAACCTTTACAATCCGATACTTCTCTTATTTTGCGTCTTGGCGGCTGATAACTTTCCACAGGACGGATTATTACAGACAATTAAAAACAATGAATAGACGTAAAAAAATGGAAACGAAGGAAAATACAAGCTTATAAAGCAGTGACCTAAGCAGTATGATAGATGCAGGCGATTTTGAAAGCTGCCAAACACATACAGTTCATGCCACAGCTGCTACAAGCTAGATGGCTCGATCACGGACCAAAATTATGAAAAGGCTCTTCATAGATATAAATCCTAGAAGACAGTAGAGTCTCGCAAATAACTTCGGGTAGACACATGTTTTCGTCGAACTTGAATTGAAAGCATGGATGTAGCTATTTGATATTCTTTTGTGCCGTCGTGGTTGGCATCTAAACGGTACCAACATATAATAATGATATAATATGGGGGTAGTTCTGACAAAAATAGAAAATTATGAATCAACTCATCTAACTAATATAGCTAGTGAATTAGGGCATGTCATATGGTTATCGCCAATTAGGAAGCATACATACAGGGGCCGAAGTACCACCCATAGATTCTATTCTAGTAAAATGTGCACGTGATACTTTGACCTGAGCACCTAAGAATCATTCGAATCTCCCGATGCTGTAAGTACCTCTACCAAGGTGGTAATATGACCAACTAATGACAACGGTCACAATTGGAAAAGGGGGCCGGCCGTGCACATGCGCAGTTTTCCGGCGTGACCCCTACGTGGCCCCGTGGGCTACCGGGGCTAGTTTGGGTCACGACCGGGCCCCGGGTTGATTTTAGTCGGATTCTGAATTGAAATCAACCAGTTACCCGGTAACAAATAGACGCCGTGGCGTACCCGTGAGAACACCAAGAGGTACCCCCGCTGTATCTGGCAGTCCCCCGGGACATGTGGCTTCAGGGCCCGGTTGGGGCTATACCCCCTACGGGCACAGGTGCACATATGACCAAAGTATAACAGGTAGATGAACGCAATACTTAAAATATGTACAATGTGTTTGGACTGTAGCGGCCATTGATAGTAAAGCAACTGTGCAAATTAAGCGACGATACATTTTAGAGGCCAGGAGGCAGCTACATCTGCACATCCTTGTCTCGACTCTAACATATACATATTTGGAGGCCGGTGGATGCTCGCTGGCCATATTTCAGACACACAGGTCTGTATCAATAACAGCAGTCATCAGTCGGGGATCTCTCGCGCAGAGCCATCTCCGCCAGGGGACCTCCCTTGTCAAATTACATACGGCAAGACGTATTGCCGGAGCCAACCGAATGGGGGCGCGGATGGGGAGACAAAACCTGCAGAGACGGTCTATTTGCGGTATGGTTGGTTGAAATGGCGGCTACAATACAACCTCCAAGGCCGCCCGCTGGCCCAAATACGTTCACGTTAATCTTAACATGCAACGTTGTACCATTTTTAATGATCAGCAACTTAAGGATTGGTAATCATTAAATCCAAGGAAACTGTTGAAAATTAGCGAGAGCTGATATTGTAAGAACGAATTGAAACTACGTAAGACGCCATTTCCCATCAATCCAAAGTAGAAATGCAGCCTTTAAGCACGTTGTAAACGTACAATAAATGGAGACGATATAGGGATAATCTATGCTTAAATGTCAATTCGTAGAGAGAGAAGATTCTATGACTTGCTGGGAGGTCCAATGTAGGGTGTTCCACAGGAATGCTTCAGCTCAAGTTGTACAATTTCAGACGAGGACAAAATTTCTAAAATTATCGGGAAATTGACAAATACTTTTCAGATCAGACAGATCAGACGATCACACACTTCTTAATTTCTTCTTAATTTCGACCCTCTTCTGAACGCCTACACTAAAATGAGACTAAAATGCGGAGAGTTTTATCATACGTTCCAGTGTGATGGGGTTATATCAGGACAAGTGGTCTAACAGTGTCAACATAATACAGTAATATCACGGGATCCTGTGCGCAGGCCATCACCTTATCACCGTACGTCATGTTGCTATTCGTGCTCTGATAACGATAAGGTAGGAATATTACAGGTAAACCTAACACAGGTGAGAAATGCCAGCAGCAAAAATGCCCAAAGCTTATGATGATCCGCTCTACCACATTGACCTCTGACCTACTCCTGCGAGTCAAAGGAAGATTACTTTATCCCCCTGACATACGCTGATGTTTACTTGTGATAACAGTCATAAACTAATTTGTCTTTCTAGTTCAGACAAGGGTCAATTTAGTGTCAAAATGCCGAATAGCCAGGCACTTTGATTCGAAGGGCATGACGGGACAGGGATGGGTGAGCAGATACAGCTCCAGCCGTGTTTCTGAACGACATGCTGTGTTGATCAGCAAATCTACATTTGTGTCAAAGGTTTTAGAAAAAAAATTCCAAAGACATGAGAATTGCTTGATTGGTTGAAGTCGACATATTCTGTAGTACTATTGCACGCCGAAGAAGTTAAACAACATGTTGGTACCACTATCGCATGATGATCGTGACGTTTTTTCTTTAAATTTAGGCTTTGTACACTAACGTGTACAAAACCTATAATTCAGGAATTCTACGTCCTTTCTATCAATCACTCCGTCTCGTCTTCCTAGGAAAAAAACATGAACTTTGAACTTTGGTACAACGTTAATTTTGTTCGGAAGGTCTTAACAGTTGATTCAGCTGTTGGTTTATGAAAATAGGAGTGCACTCTTCCCCATTTCGCTTACCATTTATCATTTGAGTGGGTACCTAAGTATATGCTAATCCCGTGCAGCCGTTTGGCGGAATGTACCTCTTGGACTGCACAGCTCTCCACGTTCACGCTTCAGACAGGGAAGGATCGTATTCTTTTTGGGACAATCATGCATGCGTCCTGCAAAATTTAGTTGTCTTGTTTCGGAAAAGACTGCCAAGAATAGATCTTGGTCAGTGGGTAGTTGACTCTGTCACAGCCTGCTTACAAACTTCTAAGGCATCAACATCGCATGATGACATGTAATACGACGAACATGACAGCGCCGTTAGATAAACAAGGTAAACAAACGGACGACATGTACACAATGGAGCTTTCATCAACTTTATAATACAATACAAGCAAGTGACAGACAGACACACGCATGCTGGGCTTTAGGGACATTTTTACATCGGAAATAAATCAGCAAGCCCTTCTACGTCACAGGTGGCCGCTGTCGTGGTATCAATCAGCATTTGATATGACAACACTCGTTTTCATCTCCATTCATCCTATTCCCCACAAACCGTTAGAAAAGTGTTTAGAAAATGT
Source organism: Branchiostoma floridae (assembly GCF_000003815.2). Taxonomy (NCBI): domain Eukaryota; kingdom Metazoa; phylum Chordata; class Leptocardii; order Amphioxiformes; family Branchiostomatidae; genus Branchiostoma; species Branchiostoma floridae. The sequence goes on from NC_049982.1 coordinate 15,128,190, forward strand.
GAATTTTGATATCATATCATTCCAGGGTTATATGACCCGACCGGGACCCGGTCTGTTTGCGGGAAGTGAAAATAAAAGTATACACCAAGCATATACACAAATCTTGATCTTTACTCTTTGTGTGCTTTCTTGTCTTTTGCATCATACGTTTCATCCCCGCAAACTACCCGTCCGTGCGCCGGTTTGGAAATATGACCCCAGCATCACGTGGATGCTGGTATCACGCATGCTCTAAAACACATTTATACGTGCTGTTATATAGTAAAAGATATTAAACTACACTACTTCAAAGCACATAGTGAAAAGACATAGTACGTAATGACACGTGTGCACGTGAAACATAGACATGAAGCATGCGTGCGCATCACACATCTGTCACGTGACTCACTGGTGTGCAGGTGACGGAATGCCGGGATAGCATACCGGTTGATGGAGGAGATGAGTAGTGGTGCTGGTGAGAATGAATCACGGCATGCAAAAGGAGAACTACAGCTCTACCTCACTACGTCGGGGAGGCCATGGCGACTACACCACGCAGGCAGAGAGTTGAGATCGGGGTAGTTTCGGGGCCTACTGCCAGTGCTGGTTCTGCAGGGAAAGGATAACACATGGTCAGCCACCAGAAGGGTTCGTCAGGGGGAGGGGTGACAAAGGAGGTGGAGAAGGGCTGTTCCGGACTAGTCTCTACCAGACTCCGTAGGTTGGAAACTACTCCTCTGGCCGGTTAGTTCATCTGGCGTATAAAACCGTCTGTTTGGCCAATGTCAGTTATCTTTCCACCAACCTATAGAATCTGGTAAAGACTAGCTCCGAGCAGTTAACCGCCCGAGTGTTAGGCACCGATTAAAAGGCCTGCTGGTAACCGGTCCAGACACTCGGAATGTTAAACGTCTGGAGGTGGCGGTCGGAATTTGTTTTGTTTTTTATCCCCGTCTATCTGGTCCCTTTCAGATCTAATTTGATTTTGGTTTCATTTGATTTACGAATAAAACTCCGACCTGCCACATCCGTCAACAGATCAGCCCTAATGCCGGTTCCATAAAGGGGAGAAGAATAGTAGAGCGACAAGACAAATATTCGTTCCAAATCCCCAACCCTTTTCCTTTTTCAGGTGTGTAATATTCAACTACTAGTAACCCTAGCTTGAGTTCCCTTACACACCCACCAAGACAACCGACCCACCCACACACACAGGAACAGATTGTCTTGTCCCTCCACAACCATTCCCCTTCATAAAACCGTGTACAGGGTTAGTATGGTTAGCGTACCAGACTGGAATACTATAATCGTTACTTTGATTGCTGGCCATTCCGTGTAGAAAGTATCAGAACCTAAAATGATGCCTGATTTGAATTAAAAACAAGGGTTTTGCAGTGGACATGAATACTGACTAAAAAGACTTGAAAGTTAGTAGTTGTAAGTAAGTGAATTGATTAATTGATCCAGTAATATACTGGCACCATTCCATTCCGTGTGATAAACAAGAATGAATGGCCATGAGCATAGCAGAGGGTTATGGTAGTGTGGCTTTACGTTGGCTAAACCTTATAGTGTAGGCTTCCGTTTCCCTTACTTCTTTAATTCACCACAGAAGATAACAACCATTTCCCCTGTTATTCTAAAAATTAGCTCTGCTCAATGTAATTCTCTTAGTCAATAAATGCCAACCTCATGAATGTGCTTTTTACTGGGCTACGTAGGCTAGTTTTGGTCGTGGGGAGGTCCCAAGTAGTGCATTATTGCAGTCCTGAATGACCGTGTGATATAACGATGTATCGCTAGAGGGACCTTCAAGTCAGGGGCAAGGCTACCAGCTTTGTTCAGAGAAGTAGTATGTTGGTAGATACAAAATATTCTAAGAGATAGGTGTACACACGGAATTATATAGATATCAAAGCATTTTCTAGTGGAACCACCAATGATTTTGTTTTTTGCCATGCACAATTGTACTGGACGATTTGCTATGTGACTGAAGGAAAATAGGTAAGGGTAAGGGTAAAGGTAAGTACCATACTACGCGGCTTGAAGCAATGTAGTATGATATCCAGGCCTAGCCTCAGGGTGTGACAAACGGCTCGATGAAACATAACCAGCCGACGCCACATACTCATGAGGCTGGTGTGTTATGACGAAGGGTGTCCTTTCCTTCATTGAGGAGGAACGACACAGTCACAAAGCAAGCATGCTCCGTACCAGTTCTGTTTTGTGTGCTTTAAACATTTCGTCTGATGCGGTGCAAAAGTGTACGTAGGCTCAAGATAAGTCCTTAAGATTTAAAGTGACGAAAAACTTCTTTCAAATCCCATTCCAACATAACACTTCAAGGCTACCAAAGTCCCTGGCTTCATATTGTCTAAGGCGCCCTGTCTCCCGTAACCTACTTCGTAGGACGAAGACGCAGACATATGTAGGGGATGACCTTCGGCCAGGACACGTGTACATTATAGGCTCACGCAAACCGCCATGTTATTGGACATGAAGGCACTTTTATGGCGTTTCCTGTCGATTCGTTATACGTTAATGTATTCCGAAGTGCCCACTTTACTCACAGCACTGTTTTCCCTACTTGACATGGCATGAGTGGACAGTCCTTTGGTGGAGGACTTGGGTGGAGGAGGTTGGGTGGAGGTACTGTCCTTGGGTGGAGGAGGTTGGGTGGAGGTACTCTCCTTGGGTGGAGGAGGTTGGGTGGAGGTACTGTCCTTGGGTGGAGGAGGTTGAGTGGAGGTACTGTCCTTGGGTAGAGGAGGTGGGTTGGAGGAACTGTCCTTGGGTGTAGAAGGTAAGGTGGAGGAACTGTCCTTGGGTGGAGGAAGCAGGGTGGAAGAACTGTCCTTGGGTGGAGGAACTGTCCTTGGGTGGAGAGGTTGGGTGGAGGAACTGTCCTTGGATGTAGAAGGTAGAGTAGAGGAACTGTCCTTGGGTGGAGGAGGTAAGGTGGAGAAACAGTCCACTTTCATATCACATCACAGGTTCTTTGATGTTTTCGTTGTTTTGCTCACAAAAGACCGATGTGTATATAGTTATTAACGATTCTTACCATATATATATGGGAAGAATTGTTAATAACACGATAAATGTTATGAACTACACCGTAGAAGAAGTGCTGAATACGTAAGACATACACAATATGATACACGTATCTCCTCAATTCAGTCTGTTCGTAAAATCTGTCTAAGGGTTTAAAATTAACTAACTTCCCCGAATCCATATCTTGAAATGTCAGTTGACACTGAAATTAAAATCGAACTGACTACCTGTTACCCGGACCTAGATACGGCAGCTTATTGGTTGAGATCACCACGTGACCATTTAATCTGCGCCACAGAAGATGGAATGAGTGACGTCACGAACCAAATTAACATTGATCTTTGAACACCTGTCACGGTACAGCGTCCGAATAGGTCAATGATGGGGCAGTTAGGCGGCTTTGTTCCCGGAGGCGCTCTTCTTGGCGCGGGGGATTGGGGAGATAACGTCAGAACAAGAAAACCGGCCTCTAATTCAAGTTTCATTCAGTTGGAGAATTCTGAATGAATTTTGATTTACAACACTTTTAGGAAAAGGAGACTCTATGAACCAATTGCCATCTCGTCTCTCTACTGAAATGCTCTCCTCTATGAATATTGAATACGTCTCAATAACCAACACTCAGCTTCTGTGTCATACTTGTCTACACCAGAGAATATCGTCTTAATGAAGGCTTCCGTTGCCCCTTGATATTGATGGTATTTTCTCAGAGAAAGCTCGGTTATGGGTCATTTCAGTGGGTGCGATTGCGTCAGCCCTCTTGGTTTCCTATTACGCCTGGCTTCGTCAGGCGTGGAAAGGTTACTGATGCAAGTGTAAATATGTGTATACCTGGTTTTGATCACCAAATACATATGTGTATATTTATCCATTATTGAACTAGAGATGTCCTGAGTCTGTCTTGCGTTCTTGAGATTATTGTACCTGCCCCCTGTAACTTGTACGGCAAATAAATATGTATACGGCACGACTGTTACGGTTGATAACCTTACACTTATCCAGATTCGCGAGGTAAGCCACACTATGGCTCAAAATGACACAACTAGCAAGTTCGTTACAGACATGGAACCGTTCCGTCCGGCAGATAGCCGATTGGTCAAGTCTAATGTTTCGCGTTTAAAAAAAACAAATTCTGCCCCAATATGACAATGAGCAGGATTATTGACTCGAATTTAGGCATTAAGAGATCCTGTTTCACAGATCGATAGGTAATGTGTCGTTAGATTACCGCTTCAGCTGTTAATCCCAATCAGCCAAAGGCGCTATCGACCAGTGGGCGACATCGTTCGTTGTCAGGCGATACCAACTGAAAGGGTGATTTTACCTATCCGACATGTACAATATCTGGATCAGTCCATTTGGGAGCCTGAACGGGAAAACGCGTCTTACTGAAGGACTCACCTCACCTCACCTCACAAACTCTATTTCCATGAAATGGTGCAATGTTCGTACGGAAAAAGGAATGCGCCCCCTCAAAATATAAATGGAATGACCGTAGTAACGTCATAAGGTTAGTTGATGTCAAGTCTGTCGGCCATTTCCACTCACGTTAGCTTGGGTACCATCCGGATAGTAGTTCGCTCCGACTTTTATCATACACTATTAAACGTTACAGTCGTTTCTCTGCTATTCCGTCTGGGAACCTTGACATCTCTGCCATCTGGAATCGTCCAAAATCCTACATATGAGCGAGTTAAGGAATGGGCTAAAGCGTTCGAACAGGCGTTCCAACCTACGAAACCCCTTTGTCTCCTTGTGGGATGGACTGTTGTCATCGAACGAGTGCTCTAGAATATAATTCGCTCATCAAGTGACGTCACCACCAATAAAGTACCCTGGACGGGTAGCAGAAGTTAACATAGGATCGAACTTCTACCCGGATAGTACCCGGGCTAACTCACAATGATTTTCTCTTTCATTTTAAATTATAGCACATGGGTGTAAGAGAGAAGTGAATACTTGTAAGGACATGTTTACTTGGTTTCCTCGTGCGTCCTTTTCTATTCGAGATTAATTTCATAAAAGGTAAATTTTCCGCTATCTGAATCGCTAACATGAATATCTTTACCTTACATTGTGGGCCTAGATCTGGTTTTTGTTATTTCCCTGTGGTGTGTGCAAATCAGGAGCCAGACCATATACCTTGCGCGAGCTGTATGATATACGCCTTTAGTGGAACAACAGCAGTCGTGATTTCAGCACCAAGGAAAGAACACGGCCCATTCATACTGCAGGGCAGTTACAGAGAGTTTCACGTTGTGGTTGAAAACAGATAATTGTATTCGCTTGTGCCTGAAGCTGTATTGATCGGCTAGGGGGAAGGACGGTCCGTGGTGCAGTGGAGGGACTGAGACCGTTTGCTGGTCAGCATGCATAGACGTACTCGTGTAACGTTATAGATCGTTGCTGTCTGTCGGGAGGATCCTGCTCTTTGATACATATACATGACAGTTAGTTTTATCAGCTATTGATACTTTTTGTCTTTGGTTGCATTGATTAATTGGAGAACATCGTTGTCGGTGCTCCACATGAAGAACAATAACCTATAATGTTATGTTGATTGAAGAATCATATATTTATGATCTGTTGTCATGGTTTTCTAATCATGGTCTACATTGGTCTAGGTTTGATCCCTATACAGCCTGCCCACCATCCCTGCAGAAACTCCACATCGCCATTCTTCCAACCGGCCTACTCCGGACCCAATACATGTTACAAGTAGCGATGTTGGATAATTGCCAGAAGGACAACGCACACATCACTGGTTCTGTATGCTCAACAATGGCAGCGATGATTGTGAAAACGTGTAATGTGGAAGCAATGCAAGATGTCAAGTTAAAGCGACCTTTTCTTTGGAACAATTTAAATGTTTAAGTTTTACGAACACGTCACCAGAAACGGTATATGTTGTACAATGCTAAATTACCTACAATGCTCAAATTGCTATCTTGTTTTTCTCAGAGGAGGAAAACCAATAAACACCAGACGACGGATGATGTTATAAACACCATTCAGCGGTGTGTTAATCTTGATATAAGTAGAAGCATTAACACCAAACGAAGACAAACTGCGCTCCAGCACATTTCCACATCCCTATCACGGCACAGCCTTATCTCTGGAATCTCAGAGATTACGCAAAATCGATAGATGCATATTAGGTTACTTCAAAATTAGATGCGGGCATTTTATTAACAAATAGGAAAATTAAGTAGAGCGAAGTCCTAACAGAGTTAGATTTCAGACAGAATGTACAGATAAACAGCTTCTATTTATACAGCGGGTTTGCTATGTGTAAACTGACTGTGGTTTACTCTGACCCCCACCCTCTGTCGGAACTGCGGTAAGGGGTCTGACACCGGAACCTCTGGGGACGAGGGTATTGGGCGAATCGCACGCATGCGGCGGCTTGGGTTGACACACGATCCCAGAGAGACTCGTGGGGCCCATCGCGTATTGTGTGACTGATAGTACAACAACGCGAGGGGCCATTTGGGGATGTGCGAAAATAGGCCTCCCTACGACTTATAGGTGTTTTGTATTCGGGAATGTAATGGATCTAATGCATGACTGTTATATGGCAGTAATGCTGTTTCTCTCAATCACGGCTCAGATTATTCTATGATTTACCTGAGCCAAGTTTAGAGAAATATAGGATTATTTGGATTTATATGTAATCAAACGTTCAGAATATTGTTTAAACAGTGGTATAGGTAATATCGGGAAATAGTCAATGATCTATCGTTCTAGTAATGTCTAGCAATGGACGAAAAAATCGAATTATGACATGCGTTGCATTACTGAATTTTGATGATATCTAGCTAATTTCAAGTAATTCTGAGTAAGGTCCTTAATGTCCAACGCTAAGTCTATAAAACGGTGACATTTCAAGACTACGCCTATACCTGCTAACGACAGAACGTGATTTGGCTAAACGCCCAAAATCAATACTACTATATGTCAAGGTAATATTGAGTTAATTAGGAAACGAAACAAAGAAACAAATTGTAGGTTAACACACAAATAAAACCAGCACACTGTGTATAGCGCCATAAAATAGCTATGACGTGAAACATAGAACCGATATGGATTATAAGATGAATAGATTCATGCAACAGACTTGCACATGGCTGATATCATCATGATTTCCTTTGACAATCAGATATTTGGAAAACGTCGTGCGCAATTGAGTGCATGCGTGTTGGAATAGGTCTTCCAAATATTTATTTAATCGCAATCCCGCTATGTCCTGCGTTGTTCTTTCTGTAAACGAGATCCAAAATAGTTCCGTGCCTGTATATATCGACGGGACGTGTTTCATGGTTTGTGTGTCCACCATGCCTGCCAGGTGTGTCAAAAGACATGTGTCTCGACGGCCTTTTGACCTGAGCGTTCTGTAGTGACAATGGTACTGCTTAGGAAATTTTTTCTTTGTCATTGTGACTTACCCCGGATCAAGGATTTTTTTCAACCTCCTTGTCCGGATAATGCTGTTTTTTCTGTGCGTTGATACTTTTTAGTTATGCTTAACTTTTGTCCTCTTACTAACGCTTGGTTGACACTGGTTAACCAGAGTCTACGACCCCTCCGTCACCTATCTTCCACCTCTGACCTTCATTGAGAACGGTAGGACATGCGTTTATCGACCTCACTCTGACCCCCTCGTCTTGTTAATCTTTCAACACAGGTTCGT
>NC_049982.1:15136009-15137576 GCF_000003815.2 Branchiostoma floridae
GTCAAGAAAGTCGTCAATATTCAGTTGTACTTGTGTAACTACTTACATGTCATAGAGTTCCCTTCATCTTTGTGCTTCCTTGTTAGTACGTTTCATTGTAATCGGTTTCTCTGATATCTACAGACATCATTCGTCACAATTTTACTATTCCAGAAAGTTATGAGTGTTTTTACGCCCTGATAGCACGACATGTAAAACAACTGCTAGAACCATAAAAATATCTGTCAGCTTTAGTAAGAAGTATTAGTAAGAAGAAAACATTTTTTCTTACGGAACCCTGCGTAGGACAAAAAATCTTATTCATTCGTTTTCCGTCGGGTTAAACCATGAAAACGTAATTTGCGTCGTTACATGCAATTGTGCCAGGATAGCTCGTCAAATCAATGTATCAAACAGAACCGAGTCCAAACAGGGTCATTGCCCTCATCCAAGACTTGTAAACACCAGCATAAATGGTGAAAAGACACCTTTTATTCTTAAATATGACCCTTTAGATTCGGTCATTTCTTTCATATGCAAATGCAAGGTCAGAGTTTAACATGGAACAAAAGCAGAGCCTTGCAAATGGCACCCAGCGGGGCTTTGCCATATAAGGAGACAATTAAGGCATCTCCAGGCGGAATATAAACGGTTCGGCTATTGTTTCGCTGCCTGTAAATGCGCTGCGTCCGCACTAGCAGGCGAGTAATAAAGGCACTCACTGGCGCCATCACTTTAAGAGACGTTATTACCTCCTACCCCTTCTTATAAGGACGTACTCCGGCTTCTGGGGCGTGCAATCGTGGTCTGCTGTAGACGCACCGCACGCTGCTGCAATTACAGAGGGACAGGGAACATACATTTTGCCACTAACGGCATAAAATTCCTCCAATTTTCCAAACGAACGGCAACCTGAAGAGCTGACAGACCGCTTGTCGTCTGCTCGAAGTTACCGCTCAATCTATGAGCTTCTGTAGTGCGTGTAGTACGTGGAACAATAGGATTTAAAGGGCATACATGCATGTTTTATCATGTTATCCACAATGATGCATTCACATGTGACAGCACACTTCAGTTTACTCTGTTGGCACAATTCGGGGCTTTCTAAAGCGTAAATCTGGTAAGAAGCTACCAATGATGATTGGTACATGTTTTGTCATACTCTGAAATCAATCCAAAACAATTTCAGTTGTTACTGCCTAGTAGTTCGAACAAAGCTTGGTCCTCATTTTTTTATTTGCTGAATGTCGACATATGTATCATGACTTCCGATGTGAGAACAATAGATTTGAGTGGGTATCATAGGTCAATGCCCCCAAGAGCGCGTTCATTAAGTCTTTCGTGTAAACCGGCAATTGTAAAAGATAACAAATACGCAGGTCATCTAAATAATGCATCATGTGAACAGGGTCGTTTTTGTGACCATTAGATACTTAACGTTGTTCCTTATATGTCCTGTCATTGAGCGTATTTGCCTTTTTAAGCCCGCTGGCCTGTACTGGTTAGTCTCTACCAGACTCCGGATCGCTGGGAAAATCGTAGAAATGGAACAAATAGAGGAGTAAGCCGGTCAGAGGAATATCGCGTG
>NC_049982.1:15137676-15185970 GCF_000003815.2 Branchiostoma floridae
CATATGTAACGGAGGGTGTGAGTGTGTGAGGCCCTCTAGCCTCGGACGTAAGCTTATGAGTTCGACATCGTAATGCATGTTATTTTGGACCGCGCGTAAATCTCCTCCGTGGCGCGGATTCACACACTGATCCGGAGTCTGGTAGAGACTATGTACTGGTCACATTGAGAGGAAAGATCTATGTTTGCACCAAGAGGCGATCTGACCAAAGCACCGCATTATCGTTTGTTCGGTAACCTGTGGCCGGTCCTTTGTGCTCAGCTATAACGTGCTTCCCTGAGAGACAACAGATAGGCCGCCTGTGCGATGTTATCGCACTGTAGGTATTTACCGCACTGAGTGATGGGAACTGACGAGTCTCTCCTGCACCTGCCTGATAAGCTAATGAACACGCCTAACAGAGGCAGGCAGGAAGATTCACAACAAAATCTCAATTTTACTGAAAACCCACACTGGGGTGCAACCCGCAATGGTGTGGGACCACTTGGTTCCCACCCTTCCCCTTCACCGTGCCTCCACGCCGCATCAAATCTTTATACGACTCATTTGTGCCCACAACAGCTCCGAAAGCACCCCCTGACGTCATCTCCCATACACCACAGCAGAGCTATCGATTGGTCAGTGGCTGGGATGGAGAAAACACTAATACTCAATAATTTTGCAACGTAAGGAAATTGTCCAAAAGTGCATCAGACGAACGTTCATTTGCGGTATTTCATTTCACCAAGAAGAAGATTTGAACACTCAGAAGGAAAGTTACATTATTGAGTCCTCGTTCTAAAATAGCTTTGAGACCTAATTGGCCCTTGGGGCTAACACGGATAAATCTGTGCTCGTTCATCTGTGGTTTGGAGGGCACTTTAAGGTAACCACAACGATATCAAAAAATACGTGAGATCCATGATATTCTGTTTATACATTTCCCAGACGGAATACCATATCATGTATCAGGAGGCACGCAACAGCTAAACGCTCAGTAATCGAAACTGTTCGTCTTGGAGACAAACTCGATCAAAAATACCCCTCATACCCTGGGTCCCCTTTCTTTAAGATTGAAAGGTTTTACATCTTCGGCTGGAGGGTCGCCAAGACGCGACATTGTTTAACTTTCATCACTGCGCAAGACAGTAGAAAATTAGACAGGTGAATTGTGTGACACCTTTAACACCGCATGATGTCTGACATAATCTAACCGCAGGTATTGAGAAAACGTAGCCGCAAATTAACCGGACGAAAACGTGCACTCGAGCTCACCTAGGCCTCTTGAAGGCACCCCAAATTTATCGGATTTCTCTGGAATCCTTCCTACCATGGCGACACAAATCCCATTACCTTTGCCGGTGCCCCTACCCTTTGCGGATTGGGGTTAGTAAGAAAACTCTGACTCAACATCAGGCTGTTGTTTGATTGAGTTTTTAAGTCATTCTGTGATGAGGTGATTGTCCTCAGGCCTCCTGTAACACCGTTGTCACGAAAGGGTCAAAATGTCTTAATATACCAATTTTCATGTCCTCCAGACCAGAACAAATAACCATAAATCTGCCATTCCCAGGTCGAGCCCCCGGGTCATGGAAAACTACACAAATCTTCGACAGGTAGGTGGAAAAGAGGCGCATAAAATCTCGGTCAGCAGCCTATGAGGTATTCGAGCAGGCGATTGCACCAAAATATCGCCATCAAAGTGCAGAAGATGTAACGGGAGGGGCGGGGCTAGAGCACACCGCCATGCGGAACTCAGCTGGGGTACCCGGCCTGTTCGGATACATTCGCAATTTTCTATGCCTTTTCTCACGTTAATGGTTCATCATCATTTCGACTGGCTTAGTAATAGCTAAATAAGGTCCTTCCTAAGGATTTCATTTCAAATACACTATAGTGTTACGGGACAATAGGGAAAAAAAGAAGTGATGCACAGCCATCGGTAGGTCCCGTGACCGGCTCCTCTCTTTTCTCTCACACAAGAACCCCAAAGATGCGGGACTACTTACTTCTTGGTGGGTTTACTATCCTTTTTGGTGTCTCGTCGTTTGGCGGTGGGCTGTTCTTGGGCCGGCGGTTGTTGACCCTGTGAGGGCTTGTCGTCCCTTTTTCTTATCCTCACCATACGCGGCATTTTCGTTGCACTTTTTAATCCAACACGGCGAAGAAAAGCTTATGAAATGACAGCACAGCAGCGTCCTTTAGGAATGGTTTTGTCCTGGGAGCCGGGGGTGGCCGGCATCAGGAGCCCGGCCTGTTCTGGTGTCTGCTCTGCGCGGGCCGCCACCCGACAGAGCGCCGGCACGCCGGAGAATGCGCCAGGAGAACTGCAGCACACATCATACCTGCACGGGAACCGTCCGCCGATAAACACCACCACAGTAGCTGGGCCCGATACATCCATCTGGCCGACAAATCATTATTTTCTCCGACGTTTACAAGAAAAGAATTAACAATAGAACGTCAGCACCGGCACACCGAAGGCTCCCCCGGCCATTTCTCGGACGAGATTCTCGCGTGGGTCCCGGAAGCGTGATTTGTGAAATCACGAGAAAGCGGCTCCTCTCCGCTGGGGTGGAAGGCGTTGCCCAGTTTGGGGCAGAGCCTCTTCGGATCCGCTATTCATACTGCAGCTTGGTAGAATAAATCTGGCCCCCTATCAATTAAAACCAGGGGTGTTGCCACGTCATTACCTTCAAGGCATCAACATCAATATTCATCACAGGCCGATATCGATCGATAGGAACTGATAATAAATGGAAGAATCGATAACCTGATGGTCTAGCGGCGGGGTAAGGGCACGCCAGCAAGGCAAGGGTGACAACGCGAACTTGAAGTGCTGTTGTTTTCTCCATGCGCGGAGGAATGTCCCAACAACATTCGCGCAGTCGCGCCTTTTGTTTTCGGGTCGATCTATACTAATTGATAATCCACTGTAAATTCATACTCTTGACATTTACGTTTATGAGGGTTAGACATTGCAACCAAGTCTCTGCTGTAACTTGTCGATATTGACAGGTGACGTGATTATCCTGAGTCTGTCTCCCCAGGGGTCATATTTTTGTAAGTCCCGTCTCTCCCGTTTTTCTTTACGTTGCACGAATCAATCTTCCATGAAGCTGTGCAGAAGTTCCAATCGTTCATTCTGTCTTATTCCTTGCATTTAAAAAGTAATGAATACTTAGACATGCAGTATGACACAACTAAATACAGATTAAGCGCCAGTCACAAATGAACAAAATATGTGACAAGTACATATCAACGTTCAGAAGTAATAGTAATACCTTATATCTTCAAGACTTGATCGGCAAATACGAGATATCCTTTAAAAGAGAAATGTATCTAGATGTGTTTTTCTCAACCTAAAATCAGACTTAAACTCAGTTTTAGAAGTCTGTTTTTCTTGTATGAACTAGACATCTCGTTTTGTGGTATAGCGTCACTTCCCTGTCTCCGGGGATATTACTCCCAAATTACGTGTACATGGATACCGCTGGTTCAGGGCGGGAGTTAACACGGCCCTACAGTAATAATGCGGGCTAGCAGCTTTGTTCATTGACCTACTTGTGACAAAAGAAGCATACGTTCCGCTGTAAGAACACATCCCACGAGCTACATTAATATTCCCAAGGAGTAGAAATTCTAGGTTTACACAGAGCTGGGGTAATTTTGAATCAGCTCATACATAATACAGACTGTCCCTGCCTCGGGCTGACTACTGGAATATGGTTCAGTTTGATAAACTGTCTAGCTATGCTGTTCCTGGTCATGCCACTTTTGCCATGGAATGTAGATAGTTTATAGTCCCGAGGTGCATATTTGTTTATCCAGTAACAATAATTTTACAACTGCTGATTTTTGTTTGACGTGACTCCGCGTTACTAACCTGAGAGGTCCGACAAGGTTTCTCATGACACGGACATTGTGTGTGAATCATATTTGTCACGATTGTTGCCAACTCGTTACCGGCACTCCGAATTCCCGTTTGATCTGTTTTCAATAATTTTTAGTGCCATGTGTGACAGGTGAAAGTTGTGATATGTAGGACCATCTAGTGGGGCAGCTTGGATTTTACGTACTGTCGTGTTCAGTACAGAACAGGAAATTTCTCATTGTACATCTCCTCCAGCTGTGCAGGGTTGAAAGAATCCCATTATAGTGAACGAATGTCTCGACCAACCAAAAACATACATTCACACCAGGTAACATACGGGGTTAATGCATTTTACATAGTTTTTCATTCTCCATACCAATGGAAATTGATTTGATTTGGACCAAAATTGTAGCGGGTTAATCCGAGACCCAAGATAAAAGTTGGCACTGTCACATCGTAAAGGCTGAACCGGTGGGTCTTAATCTGTCCATGAAACGGCTTGAGCCTCTCTGATACGTGGTGAAACTGTGATGATGTGAGAACTCGGCCACGGCCTGACATAGCATGGATACATGGTGATGTTGAACTGTGTAGCACACCAGGAAACAACGGTCAGTCAATAGCCACGACTACAACTACAGGCATCATCTGTGTTATAAAATGATACCATGATATTGTAGCACCTAGGTACTCTGCTGTTGTTGCCACATGTAAAATTTATGAGCTTGGGCTCTAGAATGCTCTGTTCTTATACTTTCGTGCTGAACGTTGGGATCATAAAACGCGCAGTAAGATATGAAAAATGAGGTAATCTTGTTGAAGCGTGCCGTTCCCAGCCTACTTCCTTCTGGCCGGAATCCCATGCAGGCCCGAGGCATACATTAGTTGTGCCGGAGTGTTTATCTGCGAGCCCGGGCTGCGGCATCCTTGCCCCCGGCTTTTATAACCCAGATGTTTTCCGGAGATCTGCGGCGGGCTGTCGGCATCAATATTCATCCGACTGGAGGAATCAATCGATGTTTATCAAGAGAGACATTTTTCAGGACTGCCGACTGTCGTGTAGGGATGGGTGTGTCGTCGGGCCGCGCTTTGGAATAACGAGAGTAACGTGCATGTAACTATGTGCTGCAACAGAGCCTATTACACTAGGTTTCATTTCTGCCAAGGTGATTGATTTGGTTTGAATGTCATTTAAACACGACTTATAGATCATTTTCTGTGCGCAACTACCAAAGAATGACAGGTGCATTTGGAAGGTATGTGACATCATGGTGCTGTAGCTTAAAATGTTTTCACCTTAAACTGCTTTCGCAAGAGAGGCGCTTTGATGTCTAGATAAACCCCCTTTGTATCTCTGTTAATCTGACATGTAGGTGAAGTTATGGACGGGTTGTAATGCTGCTTTTCAGTACCGCGTCTGATTGCTACAGGATCCGATCCTGACGGAGAAACCTTGAACCCCGTGCTACCTTGGCGATAATTGCCACCTGGCACGCCATATGAGAATAGTAATTAATTACCATTACACACTGCGCGTCACAACCTCAGGACTGTTCCACTTACTATGGCGAATCGTTTCTGTTGTATCATGTGCCGTCTACAGACCAATTTCACACGAAGGGCGTCTCGATATGAAATGGTAGCTAAATAGCAAGATATGTAGTAAAGAAAAAGTAGGCATTGAAAGAAAATTGAGAGGAAGGTTTCCCATGTCTATGGAGCTTTACATCCACCCCTCAGACTCATGTTACATGGAACACTTCTAAAATTAAATGAACCGTCTTCTTTGATTTGCGTAACAACCTATAACACTACACAATTGGACACAAGCACGGAAACTTTGACCCGATACGATCTTAATCTGCACGCAACCACATACAAACCGACTCTCCTGGGAGTTAGAGGAGAGGAACTGGAAGAACATGATGGTGTGCTCCTGGCGATGTGAAAACAACCATACATCATCATGTCTTGGATCGGGCCTGTGGTCCGAAAAAACGTTGTTAGTTGAACCATTATCCTCCTTTGTCATGTTCGTCTCTTGAACGGATTCTCAGACACTACATCGCCTCGGCTGTTTCGTGAACGTTTGTACCGCTTTTTTTCGAACTAGAACCGCTTACAAGAGCATGAGGAACTGTCGCGGAGAGTGAAGGTACTTCACAGAAAAATTTCATGGATGTCTTCTAATATGATGAGGAACTGATGAGATAATGAGCAAATAGTCACTGCTGTTTGTGTGGTACAAAAGGCTGGAAAGAATCTTTAGTCGATTATCTGAATAATAACCACAACTATAACACTCTCCCAAGGCAGGATAGCAATCCGTCATCCATCGCAATTTCTAAAATTAGATGGACACTGGGGACCGATTCACAGCTTGGTAAGCAGGTACAAATAATGACGCTCTCATTTGCATAATCTATGTCTAATAACGTTCATCTTTACATAGCTTCCACACCATCGCAAGCGATGAATTCCTGTCACTTACCAATGACGTATTATAGCATTTTCTCATTGATTATGCAAATGAGCTCCTAATAGGTGCCCATATACCAAATATCATAAAGATCCAACAAAACGTCTTGAGTTACGCTGTTCACAAACACACAGACCGAAAACATTATTTCCTTCCTACTGGCCATCCTTTGACATAGGACACAGACTAGTTCCCTTTATTAAAATGAAATGTAGGTATATTTGTATATAACCAGTGAGGATTGAACTCACACCCTTTGTGGTTGATGGGTGTCATGGACATGGACTGCACCATAGCTACATGTACCTGTCTTATGTAACCTTACCTGAGGACTGCCTTCCTGAACCCGAGGGTATCTAAAAAATGTGTTCTTTGTTCTCAGTTCTGTTGTAACTGGTGGAGAAGAATTAAAAACAGAAATATCTTATAGTATATCTTCCTTCCTCAATATTTTACCCGGCCTCCCTCACATTGGCTGAAATGAAGGTCTAGTGCTGATATGGATGACATCTGTCTGCACGTTTTTGTCCTCAAAACAAAAACACTTTTCTGATGGGAGTGATAATTGAACCAGCCTGTGTAGTGCCCTTTTTTTTACAGGATGAACCTGTAGATGACTGGTTAGAATCGCCATGAGGCAGCCTGATGTGCCCATCGGCTATGAGAGCCAAATAGCTTGGAAATAACTGGCGGCTTGATCCAGGATGACAATCAGAACGGAATAATATAGGGGGAAGAACCTGTGGTGGAAATATTCAACTGAATATATGGTTCAATAATGCATTTCCCACCCTCCAACCCTCCATGGAATTTTAAAGAGCAGACAGTTTAAGTGCCATCACTTTGCAGAAGATGTATAGTTCCCAATCTGTTCAAGTTCAGATTTTCCTGCTTTCGATTTTCTGCACGTACAAGGCTGACATAACCTATTAAGTAGGAAGGTTGTATTATGTAATGGAATACTTTGCCAGCTACTCGGGTGCTAATCCAGTGCAATCACTAACTGTTTCCCTGCTCATATCAAGCTTATTTTGTTACAGAGTACTATCAGTCATGATGAAAATGATAGAACTTGCTGGAGAATTTTCTCTCATTTACACTTCAGATTTAAGGTAGGCTGAGAAATGTTCAAGATTAAATTAAGAAATGTTGCAGGCAAGAAAAGAATTGTTATCCAGAAATCGTGTTTCTGGTCAAAGCTATATACCTGAGGTTCCACTGAGATACCAGAGGCCTCCAGGTTTTATAGACTTATCTGGAAAGGCATTAAGGAATAACTGACATCATCCACTGGCGCTATCACCTTCCTGTAATGGCTCCCTGGGTGAAGGTCTGGTTGCAGAATGACACAATGCTACTGTTCTGGTCCGTAGACTGTGAATAGCACACCCTCGACTTGGGCCTCTGCAGATCAGTTTAATGTCTCATGCATCCAATTCATTTTTCTTGACACATACTCTGTCTGGAAATTTTCCTTAAAGAAACATCCACATTTAGTAATCCCAAACACTGTGAACTAGTCTGGTGCTACAGCTGATGATAACAGTTATTGGTCTAAACCTATCATGTAAAAGAAAAGGGTACCTGAATTCAGGATGGAATCAGAATTTGCAAGCTTTGAGACTTATAAGATTTTAGAAGAATAGTACATTTGGCTGTCTATGGAAAAACTGTAATGAAATTCAAGTTTGTTGTATGCACTACAACACGCCATCAATTTAGTGCCTCCATTGCTATTGTAATAAAAAGAGGATATAATTTCTTACTGAAGACCAGACAAAGCCAAAGCAAAACACTAAAGAAGCACAGTAATATGTGTCATAAGCTTCTCTATATTGGCATTATTAGCTTGTCTTTGTCCAATTACTGCAATGGTATCTCCCCTTTTCAATCTGCGCCAGCCTACACGTGATAGGTAGCAAAGCTAGCCATCCATTTCACCCTCCATACGTTACACTGATTGTGTTCTATTGATTGCAGTAAGCTTGATTAAAGCGGAACTTTATCTGCATATCGGCTGCTAATCTCATTGGGGTTCCTGGCACGTCAATGTCGACATTAGCACAGGATTGAACAAATTCAGGTATTCAGTGAACCCAATGTCAGATGTCATTTTCACCGGCAGATGGGACCCAAGAAGACTTTCTCACATAATACTGCAGTATTGATACGGAGGTGCAGGGGAGGGGTGCAGGTGGAGGAACACAGAGGAAGAAAAGTATGACATATTCAGAATTGGCATGATCATGCACCAATGATGGCCTGTATCAGAGACATTGTGCACTTCAACACTTCAACACTGTGCACTTCAACACTGATTCGGCATGGCATCTCCACAGAACTGACCACTGTAACCACCTGCCTGTTGACATCAACCTACTACATGACCAAAGACCTTGAACCCTAACTGTAGATCTACCAGTTGTCACTAATAGGCCATGGCTGGGGTGTAATGATGGCTCCATTGGTACATCATCAGAAGGCAGGGCAGATCTGTAATCAGGCCAACAGCTGGATGGGAAGGTCAGACAGCTCCTACCATGTAGTCAGCCTGGAGCCCCATTAACTTTACCCAACATGCAGCTGCTATTCTTTCTGTTATTTCCTTTGACCAACGGCCCTTTAACTTAGTGATCATGTCTTTGCAACCCCTTGTTCAAGATCAGTTACTATGGACTAAGGTACTGAAAGTGGTAAAAAGAACTTATTTGGAGCATATGAGTTTTGCTGTTCAATGCAGACAAAACTAGTGATTCTTTTTAAAATTTTGAGTGGACATATTAACAGCATGTGTATCAGAGTCCTTCAAGCTATTGAAAAAGTAAGACCCAAACCTAAGTAGCAATTTAGGCATTGAGCTGACTTCAGAATCTAATATTATATCAATAGTATGTCGTCAAATCAGATGTAAAATCATGTGGAAAATAGCTTTGATTGACATTGACCTAGACAGTGTAAAAGTAATGATAGATTATTGACAAGCATGATAACATCATCTTTGGATGATTGAAAAACAGCAAGCTTTTGCTGTTGGCCCTAAAGGCTTCCTCACTCCCCAGCAGAGGTCAGTTTGTCACTTTCAGCACTCAGATGTATCAGCAAGTTTCAATTAGTTTAAGTAGTTATCCTCCCTCAGGCAGACAGAACAGGGAATTCCGGAAATATAGGTTTATAGATTTGGCAAGAACTGGTCTGTTATTCCTGTGATAAAGTCTGCCGGATCCCAGAAGGGCAACAAAATTGATTGTGCATTACCTACATAACCGACTTTATAGATTTCTATTTTTGTCTATTTGGGGCTCACCTGTGCTCCTGATACAGGATGACAACATTCATTTGTATCTATTGAAAATTTGCACATTTGCTAATATTTGACAAAATCATCATGATGAAGGATCAAATAATGGTATAGAAAATTCCTCAGTACCACCAGGTTCATTCTCAGTAGACAAAAATGTGTTACATTATTCCAACAAGGCAAATGAAAATGAAAATTCAGAATGCATGGTGCCATGGAATCCTTACAAATGAAACAACTTCTAAGAGCCTTGGATAAAGCACAAACTGAAAAACTGTACAGAATGTTTCCACAGAACCTTTCAAACACCCTAGTAATATCTTACAGCAATGCACCACCTTCTGACCAGCTGCACACATGAAAGTTCTTGATACCAGTTGCCAGCCTCAACCAGAGTTCACACATGTACAGGATATGTGATGTGATGTGTTTGCTCATCTTTGTCTCAAAGACTGATGATTTATTTGGTGTGACATCTGAAGCTTTTATCCTGGTCACAGAATGTGACTGGTTCAATGCAAATGTGTGATGAGGACAACAGGTGGGATCATTCCAGGGGAATGTGTTAAAATCAAGGAACAGGAACGTAGATAATGTCAGGGACCTATCCATCAATAGCAGATGGAATCAAAAGACGTAAAGACAAATTTCCTAGTTTTCCAGCAAGGTTATACCAGTCATGTCAGCAGCTAGGTTTTACCAGTCATGTCAGCAGCTAGGTTATACCAGTCATGTCAGCAGCTAGGTTATACAGGCCATGTCAGCAGTTAGGTTATACCAGTCATGTCAGCAGCTAGGTTATACAGGCCATGTCAGCAGCTGGGCTATATCAGTCATGTCGGCAGCTAAGTTATATATCAGTCATGTAAGCAGCTAGGTTATACCAGTCATGTCAGCAGCTAGGTTATACCAGTCATGTCAGCAGCTAGATTATACCAGTCATGCCGGCAGCTAGGTTATACCAGTCATGTCAGCAGCTAGGTTATACCAGTCATGTCAGCAGCTAGGTTATACCAGTCATGTCAGCAGCTAGGTTATACCAGTCATGTCAGCAGCTAGGTTATACCAGTCATGTCAGCAGCTAGGTTATACCAGTCATGTCAGCAGCTAGGTTATACCAGTCATGTTAGCAGCTAGGTTATACCAGTCATGTCAGCAGCTAGGTTATACCAGTCATGTCAGCAGCTAGATTATACCAGTCATGCCGGCAGCTAGGTTATACCAGTCATGCCGGCAGCTAGGTTATACCAGTCATGTCGGCAGCTAGGTTATACCAGTCATGTCAGCAGCTAGGTTATACCAGTCATGTCAGCAGCTAGGTTATACCAGTCATGTCAGCAGCTAGGTTATACCAGTCATGTCAGCAGCTAGGTGATACCAGTCATGTCTGCAGCCAGGTTATACCAGTCATGTCAGCAGCTAGATTATACCAGTCATGTCTGCAGCTAGGTTATACCAGTCATGTCGGCAGCTAGGTTCTCCAGTCATGTCAGCAGCTAGGTTATACCAGTCATGTCAGGAGCTAGATTATACCAGTCATGTCAGCAGCTACGTTCTCCAGTCATGTCAGCAGCTGGGTTATACCAGTCATGTCAGCAGGTAGGTTATATACCAGTCATTTCAGCAGCTAGGTTGTACCAGTCATGTCAGCAGCAAGGTTATACCAGTCATGTCAGCAGCTGGGTTATACCAGTCATGTCAGCAGCTAGGTTATACCAGCCATATAAGCAGCTAGGTTATACCAGTCATGTCAGCATCAAGGTTATACCAGCCATGTCAGCAGGTAGGTTATACCAGTCATGTCAGCAGGTAGGTTATACCAGTCATGTCAGCAGCTAGGTTATACCAGTCATGTCAGCAGCTAGGTTATACCAGCCATGTAAGCAGCTAGGTTATACCAGCCATGTCAGCAGGTAGGTTATACCAGTCATGTCAGCAGCTAGGTTATACCAGTCATGTCAGCAGGTACGGTGGCAGAGAGGTGATGGTGCAGGGAGACCAGATGATGGCTCCTCATGTGTAAAAACCCATTTAACATATGAAAAATTATTGACAAGGCGAAGACTTCCTGCCAAATGACTGCCTGGGGTGAAAAGGGCAGGGAGGTTTTGTGGACCATGTCAATCTCCATCTGTGATATTCAATGTTGTATTAGGGCTATGATGAACATTTCTCTGGAGATGTCATGATCTTTCAACAGTGATTAATTAGATATGGGAGTGGTCGACAGCTAGTGTGAAAATCTATTGGTAGACAGGTCAAATGTGAAAAATGGTATCCCAGGACACATGCTATACTTTCTCTTCCAAATTCCACTTTGTTTTTTTCTCTATACATGTGAGGTACTTAAAAACAGTATCTATTCAAAGAATATGATCTTCAGCATGAACCCAGGACATACTTAAACCCACCTTAAGACTACCATATGTGTATAAATAATATCTGTCAGAACCTGTCATAATTTCTGCACTGATTTGCTTTTTATTGATTATTCATACATGTATTTATTCCCTTGCCTTATGGGGTAAATCATATCACATAAATTTATTTTATCTCTTTTAGATGTTCTTTTTCACTGTTGAATTATAATACTTGACTGGTAATTCCACGTACAAGTTTAGAATTAGCTATAAAGTCTGGTGCTTATTTGTATAACATGAAGCTATCTCTGAAGCAAAAGTGAAATTTACAAAGTGTAATATGCAGATATAACTTAAAAACATTATCTTTAAAGATAATCATACTCCAAACTGATGCTAATGCCACAGCTTTTCTAGATGTCTAAAATCTCAAATAGTCCTTTTGTACAATTATTATGTTATTTCAAATCTTAGAAATGGTGAAAGAGGCAGCATTTACCTTAACCATAGTTGACTATACCCATGACTTCTTCTTCCCTCATCTAAAAGCTTGTACCTTTATTGCACCTCTATTGAGACTTTCCAATAATCAATAAAGCTGTGCAGTGCTGGTTAGCAGGAGGCATATGACCAGGAGAGGGGGATTTCAAAATCTATCCAGTCCCAAGTTAGTGTAGGGGCCACTCATTTATGGCTTGACTCTAGTGACAGTAAGGAATACATTTGATGATGCTTATGATAATGTGGATGGACAGACCCAGGTTTTCATGATACAAGAAGGATGCAAAAGACATGTATGGGGTGATTGGCTGTTCATGCAGTATACGTTTGCAACTTGCATGCTTGTGTACATAGACAGATGATTAAGAATATGATTAATATAATATTTGTGAAATGATGTAGAACGACCCTTGCTTAACATGGGAAGCTTATGTTTAAAGTGTCCATTGTGCCAGTGTGGGTGCCACAAGCCCCATCTGGGGCTGGACAATACCCGATACTGCCTCCCCGCGGCGGGCAATGCTTGAACAGCTCGTGCATCTACACGTGAAATTGGAACATGTGGCCGCCACCGCTGCCAAACGCACCGACCCATCCATCATAGCACCCCCCGGGCCTCCCGCAATATGCAAGATGATTCCATTTTAAACATTAAAAAGGCTAAAGCAACTAGAAAGGCCGACATTTGCTTAAGAGCAAATACAGCATATTTCAGCCATACCCCTTCCCACGCAACATTGGACTGTTCCAAATCACCCCTGCGCAAAAATGGAACATCCTCTTAACAGTACATTATCCCCCAAAGTGGACTGGTATTGTGAATTGATTCCAGGTAAAAACAGAGCTTGCTTCTATTTTTCAGAAAATGACAATAATCACACCTTCCATTCAGAAAATTTTCATCATGACTGAAAATTGTTGAATGACTTCATGTAATGTCATTAACAATTTTCAGTACGATAACTAGGTGTAAGTTTAAAAAAGTATAAGCTCCTTGTGATGTGGGTACATTTATTATTGCAGTGAACTTTTTTTATTCAAGTAGGGCATACGATTTAATAATTATCAAGCAGGTGCAGGTACTGTAGGAGCGTTTGTTTTCTTCAAGCTGTAAAACTGTTAAACTGTTTTACTTTGTATGCAATCAGCCATCGAGCCTATTCTTATTTTAGTTTAACAACTTCCTGCCAGACCCGGAAGATACGATTGAACCTTGTTCGAGGATTTATTTTCGTCTGTCTGGTCAGTCTGTTCATACCCTCGAGGCTGGCACTGAGAGTGTTTTATTGGGCTGAAACTCTGGCAGTTTAAAGTTACTTACAATTTAAATGTTCAACTTCAAAGTTTATGTCAAACAACAACAGCACTAGGAAATGTGGCCACTATAGACAGGTGGTCACTATAGAGAAAATGCTGATCTATTGATTAGGAGCCATACGTTACACATGATCATTAATCATATAAACATTGCACAGGTAAGCCAATTGTTTAGATGTACAATTAAGTTCAAATAATTCTGAAGAGAAATATTGATGAGAAAATAATCATTCTCGCCACTGTCTAACTTATAATTACGTATCAAAACTAAACGCAGATTTTCTAACTAACGCACCTTTCCCCGACTTCATCAAAGGACCGCCGGCTATCAATCAAACACGGCTGTTGATTAGACTTAGAGTTTCAAACAGCCATGTGCTGTGTGCCAGTTGACAGCGAACTTCATGCTACGTGATGTTTTACATTGCTTGGACCTTCTTTCCTACAGCGGTGCTTCTACAAAATATTTAGACTGTAACACTGAGTCCCACATGTTTTATAGAATAGAATTTGACGCAGAACAGCGTTTTTTGCTGGGTATTTTTCTTGAAACATGTTCGTGGGAATATCAGCGAGGCGGCGACGTAGGGATATCAGACCGTCAACAAAAGTCTCACGGCGGCTAACGGCGCATCGAAGATACTAGCGCTATAAATAAGCGCTTCAACTAAGGATGGCAACCCGTACAATATTTTTGTATACTGTTGAGCTAAGTAAAGTTTGTTGTTTATGAGGTTTTAGTTGTCTTTGAAGCTTTGACCCGAAATATTTTAAAGTCAAACTGCTGAAGAGAAGTAAGTGACTGCTACGATTATCGTAGATATGGCCCTAAAAAAACTGATAAAAGAAGCCTTCTCAATAGTCTAAAATGCAAGAGCTTCCGGGGGGGCTTCGCCCACCTGGGTCCCCCCCCACAGTGGCCCTGCCCCTGGACCCCGCCAGGGACATTCGGCGGCCCCCGGACCCCTGTCCGACGCTTTGAAAAAATCCTGGCGAGAAGTCTGTACGGCCTGAGTCTTCAAGTTAACGTATTGTGTGGTCCCGCTTATGAATATTAATTAGCCTTCGCTTTCCTCTTCGCTGATTGGCTGAACCATTAATTGAATTAACTCTTCCTGCCGGCTAGACGCAGGTGCAGATGTCGGCTCTGTGGGGTGAACGTCCGAAAGATCATGGCATGGAGAACGAAAGAAAACCAATTTCCCTTAAAAAAAGTGCTGTAATTAAGCCTTTTACAGTACTTTAAGCCAAAAATTTTACTTGGATCATTTTACCAACTATCTTATGCCTATCTATACCAAATGTTACTCATACCAGGGTACAGGGGTGCAAAATATACCGTTATAAGACCGCCAACAACAGTCGCACGGAGCTAACAGCGCAGCGAAAATACCATCGCTAGCGTTTCAACTTCGGATAACAAGTTATAAGTACTGTTGAACTCAGTAACATTAAAGTTTGTTTTTAGTTGCCTTTGACGGTTTGACCTGAAATAGTGTTACGCTAAACTCCTGAAGAGAAGTTAAGTGACTGCTGCGATTATCATAGATATGCCCCTAAGAACTGATACAATATAAAGCCTTCTGAATAGTGTAAAATGCGAGAGCCTTAGGCGGGCTTCGCTCCCCCTGGCGGGAACACTGCTATATACGGGATCATGAGGCCCCGCTTATGAATATTAATTAGCCTTTGGCCTCCTCTTCGCTGATTGGCTAGGTCTTTGATTCAATCAACTCTCCGGCTGACGCGCACAGGTGTGGCTCTGTGCTGGGTCACCGAAGGTCACGTCAGGAGGCCAAAAGAAAACAAATTTCCCCTCAGAAAAGTGCCAAAATTAATCATTTTAAAGTTGTTTATGTCAAAAATTTGACTTGAATCTTGTTACCAAGTATCTAATGCCTATCTATACCAAATTTCAGGTCATTTAATTGTAATACCAGGGTACAGGAGCCAAAAGTGTCCTTTTTTGGTAAAAAATTGGCCAAAAATCGCAAAAATAAGCATTTTGTTGCACTGTACACCAAAAGTGTTATTGAATTTATATGAAGGGATTATCAAGGCACATCTGTGTCAAATTTCAGCTCATTCGGTTGCAATACCAAGGTACAGGAGCCAAAAGTGTCCTTTTTTGGTCAAAAATTGGTCAAAAAATCGCAAAAATAAGCATTTTGTTGTACTGTACACCAAAAGTGTTATTGAATTTATATGGGGGCATTATCAAGGCACATCTCTGTCAAATTTCAGCTCATTTGGTTGTAATACCAGGGTACAGGGGCCAAAAGTGTCCTTTTTTGGTCAAAAATTGGTCAAAAAATCGCAAAAATAAGCATTTTGTTGTACTGTACACCAAAAGTGTTATCGAATTTATATGGGGGCATTATCAAGGCACATCTCTGTCAAATTTCAGCTCATTTGGTTGTAATACCAGGGTACAGGGGCCAAAATATACAGTTTTGGTCTAAAATTGACCAAAAAAATCTCAATAAAATCATTTTAGAGGCAGATATGAAAAAACTGAGAAAAACGCATCAAGGTATTGGCCCATTCTACCCCTGTGCCAAATTTCAGGTCATTCGGTCCAGGAACGGCAGAGATGAATCACTTTGAAGATTTGACAGGAGAAAGAAGAAAGAAAGAAAGAAACATTACGAATACAATATATTTCACCATACTATGTATGGCTGAAATATAACAAATATAGCAGAGAATCAGCAGAAGCCTTCACTTCTTACTGCTACAGGAGCCTTCTGATGAAATAATTTATGGGGTTGAGCAGCAGGGTAAATGTTAAAGAAACCTTGACCATATTGGTAGTATGGCAATTGTAACTGTGTAGCACAGGAATATGCAAGTAAGATCAACACATGTTTCTATGGTAAGAAGTAGGAGATGAAACAATGGTAGTTAAGTTGAATGCCAACTCCCTGTGCACCTCTATCTAACCAGCAGCAGGAGCTGTCTGCACCTTCTGACATTTCATATCATATACACATGTTCAGCACCAAATCCAATGTGAGGAGACTCTCCCACTGACACCAGCTCCATGGGATGCTGAATGGTACAGAGGTGTCGGTTATCATGTCTGGCTGTAGCAGTGATGCACCGCAGATAGTAAATGTGTTTTGAAGACGTATGTGTGGAAAACCAACACAAGCTACTGGAATTAAAGAAATTCAACACAACACAACAACAAAATGAATTCAACCTAAATGTATGGGTAAAATACCAAGTATCTTTTATTACATCATGTTGACATGTATAAACAAAACATAAGGAACAGTTTTAATTGCAGTAATCAACATAAAATGCAACATAAACATATCTAGTTGACAAGAACACATTAATATTTCTCTTTGAGCTACCAATAGTATATAAAAAAGAAGGAACACAAGAAATGTAAAATGATAGCTTCGACAACATCATAAAACTAAAAAAGAAAATTACTATGGTAAAGCAAATGTTGTTTTGATTACAGTTTGAAAATTGCCATTTTCACTGCTTCCAGCTAGTAGCTGTCTTTGATTCTCCCTCAAATCCCTCATGACTGTGAGACAGAAAAATCTGCTTGGATGATCAACCAAATCAATCTCAATAAAGAACTCTAAATGTATGTTGAAATATGCCCTGATGTGCCCTATAAGATATTCCACTAAAAAGTCATGAATCAACGAAATATTTTTAACCCTTATACATAGACAATACAGGTTGTTGATGAGCACAACCCTCTGTCCTGCTCTGCTCAACAATGGTGTATAAGATAAAAAAAACTTAATGTACTTGTAGTACCCATGTAATATACATACTGTAATGATCTACAGAAATTCAGCTATCCATACTGCAGTTATTAACAATTTCACTGATACTATTAGCCACCACGTAAATGCCATCATCTGACTAACAGCAGTGCATATTTCAGCACCATGGACAGATGATGAAGCAATGATTCAGATGCTGCTAAGTTTTGTGCCTTTGTTGAGCTTAGTTTCAATCTACACCATTATTACTTTTTGTTGTGTCTTCCATGTTAAGGATTACCTTTTCCACCACTTGCTTTAGTACCATTTGTTTGACATTCATGTTCATATTTTTAGCTGTAACCTTCTCCATATCATGGATAATTTGTACTGGGAACATCATATGCCAGCAGGGAGAAGGTTGCCCTAATGTTTCAAATTACAAAACCCATTTCTTATTTCATGCCCTTCATTTCTGCTCCATAAGAAATGTGACTTAGTGTAAAAAGGTAACGTATCATAAGTATCATGGCATTAAACTAATCACAAGTATTGTACAACACCAGAACCATTTACATATGAACCTCACAAACACAGGTATATGCATGTTCAAACTGCATGTATATACCTATATATGTATATGCATGCAAGTTCATATGCCTATGTATGTACATGCATGCTATTAAGTCAAGCTATTAAGTATAAACTGTGGGGCAGCTTTAAACTTTAAAATTCAAACTCTAGGGCAGTACCTTTGGAAGACCCCTCAATCCACAATCATGTAAGTCATCAGTGAAAGTTCAAAGATTATGGGTTGTTTCTGAAAAAAGTGACCACAGGTCAAAATTTGCCTTCCTGTGAGGTGCTGGTGTGAATGACAGAATCTAATATAAGGACAGTCCTGTGACTATGGTAGCATTAAATACTTCCAACAGCTAAAATTGCAGCAGAAGTCTTTCACCGGTTCCCATTGATCAATGGATTGATCCAGAAACCCGCCCTGTTTGATCATGGTTCTTTTTCAAACACCTCCGTCAAAAACAGCTCCAGTAGGACAGAACTGGCCACCACTGCTAATTACCTGATAGTACCGCCTGACTTCCTATCAGTACAGGCCGACTCCCAGAAATCCTATCAGAACAGGCCAAAAGAATGCGTCCCCGTCTTTGTTGAAGGCTACATCCACTGGGTACAGTCATTTGAGGAGGGGGTGTGGATATAGTTGTGGTAAGGGTGATATGATTTCAGCTGCATAACAGCTGCATGCATGCTCATGACAAAAACGAAATTGAGAAGAAAGCAGCTTGGGCACTCACAGAGAGGAAACTTGTACTACATGTCAACTATAGGACCCTTCTAAAAGTCCGCTAGTGCAGAGATGCATTTCTTACTACTTTACACATGAATCCTTCCCACTAACAAAGTAATGCTATGCAGCAGCTCTCCCTCCCAAAACAACTATATTTGGTATTCAAATACAATTCAGTCTCTACAACTGGATAAAAAACCAATTTACTTTTGGACGTTTTGAGTGGCCTTATCTTCAGCATCACTAGAATGAACTGGCAGATTCAATGCAAGTACAGCTAACTAGAAACTCAATCCCTGGATTTTTAACCTTCATAAACTATACTCGGTGGGTGTAGTATTCAACAAAGAAGGCATAGCATTTTTTCTTGGCCATTTCTGTCCCACTGGGGCTGTTTTTGATGGAGGTGTTTGAAATAAAAGGGGTGTGTTTTTTTATGATATGGCATGCGACAGGATCGGCCCATTGCTGTACCATTTCAGTTTTATGGAGAAATTATCAAAATTAAAGGTTCAACAGGGAATGGAAAAGGTGGGGACGAGGCCACAAATATTGACCATCCCATTTTGAGAATTTGCACTAGCCCTAAGACTGCCTTCACACGACACGTTGTTTACCCATGGATGTACCTAACACAGCTGCAGCAGGTGAACAGGTGGGGCCGTGACAGCTGAGGATTTCTTCACTGTTTGTCTGAAACACACAAAAAACAGTCACTCAAAAACTCCAGTAAACATACATGTATACATTACATTTTAAAATCAACAAACATCAAATGGCTTCCTCTCCTGTTGGCTATACTTAGGGAATTCTGAAAATGAAATTGAGAACTGCAGCATGTTTCTAATAGCATTTCAGCACCAAAATGTCTTCTTAAAGCAGGCGTTTCCAGGCCAAGGGGCCTACTACTGCTACAAAATCTACATTCCTCTCAATCTCACCCTGTGTGTTTTTGCTATATCACCTCTAAACTCACCCACTGTTAGCTCATGTTGCATAATCCCCACTATTGCATCCTTTAGAGTAATTAAACTCGAGCTCCACAAACTCATACCTTCGCCAAATGATTTTACCTTTACAACTGGTGTATTAATTGTTTGTCATCAATTATTCAAATGATTCCATCATTTGCATAAATTATGCATAGATTATATCAGCTGATCCTCCATTATGCATAAATTATATTAGTTGATCCTCCGCCTAAATAACAGACATACAAAATCTATGTTCAGAAAGAAGGCTTCAATCACATTTTCTGATTATTAATACAGATAAGGTCCTCATTTGCATAATTAAAGTTCAATGATGTCCGCCTGTATATAACTTCCAAATGCCACAAGTAAGAAATTCTGGTAATTTTCTCATTGATTATATTTATCTATCAACATTCTTCTCTTTCTCAGTTACAAATATGACTTTGCATACCAAGAATCACAATGGTCCATTTATCTCTTTTTCAGTTATTCTCCTTCAAAGTCTGAAACTAAACCGGCTCCTGCAGTTTCAAAACAAACCACTAGGGGGCCCAAACATACACCACTTACTCTCTACCCCAAGAGCTGTCTACCATTAAAAATTGCGACATGTCTAGAACTTGAGATATCAAACCTGGGAGTTCCACTGCAGTATCATAGCAAGGCACTAGGGAGTCAAAAATCTAATTGTTTCATGGTCTCATCAAGATCTAACCACATACCAAATATCAAGACAATCCACCCAAGCATTCTCCAGTTACGCTAGTCTTCTACAAACACACACACATACCTACAAACACTACCCCAAATATAACCTTTTCGGCAAAGGTAATGGAC
Source organism: Branchiostoma floridae (assembly GCF_000003815.2). Lineage (NCBI taxonomy): Eukaryota > Metazoa > Chordata > Leptocardii > Amphioxiformes > Branchiostomatidae > Branchiostoma > Branchiostoma floridae. The sequence goes on from NC_049982.1 coordinate 15,158,339, forward strand.
TCTGTGGGTACCAAAAGGAGCACTGGTCCATCACTACTGTGGGTACCAAGAGAAGCACTGGTCCATCACTACTGAGGGTACCAAGAGGAGCACTGGTCCATCACTACTGTGGGTACCAAGAGGAGCACTGGTCCATCACTACTGTGGGTACCAAGAGGTGCACTGGTCCATCACTACTGTGGGTACCAAGAGGAGCACTGGTCCATCACTACTGTGGGTAAAAAGAGGAGCACTGCTCCATCACTACTGTAGGTACTAGAGAAGCACTGGTCCATCACTACTGTGGGTACCAAGAGGAGCACTGGTCCATCACTACTGTGGGTATCAAGAGGAGCACTGGTCCATCACTACTGTGGGTACCAAGAGGAGCACTGGTCCATCACTACTGTGGGTACCAAGAGGAGCACTGGTCCATCACTACTGTGGGTACCAAGAGGAGCACTGGTCCATCACTACTGTGGGTACCAAGAGGAGCACTGGTCCATCACTACTGTGGGTACCAAGAGGAGCACTGGTCCATCACTACTGTGGGTACTAATAGCAGCATTCCTGCAGAAATCTGCTAGGAGGAGCTGCTACACACAGTATGGCACGGCACTTGCAATGGCACCGGAATGTTAATGTCAGTTTCCCTTTGGCTCTCTGTGAAGATGCAACTTGACCAGAATACTAAGCTGTACAGTCAGAAATTTGAAATTGTGTGGTAATGTTTAAATATGGTTTTGTTAGACATCAAATCATTGCACAAAATGAATTGCAATAACTTGTAAAACCATATACGTGTTCCTTGTAAAACCATATTGCATATCTGTTGCAAGGTCAAGGCTAAAAACTGAGACAATTATTTAGATAAGAATTGAAACCAATTTGGTATTACACTTTTTTTTTCTTCAGTATCTTGGAAACTATATGATAGGTAATGTCTTTCTTGCCCAGGCAGAGAAAATGCCACATGATGAAAACTGTTGATATAAAAGAGGCACCTTCTGAACCGTTTTGGCACTGCACCCAAGTGTTGACAATACCAAGAGCACCTCCTAGCACCTATTCAAGGACCTGCAGGCAGGTGGGCCTGGATCTTCAGTGGCAGAGCAAAAATCCATTCTGCATTTTTAATACATTGAGCCACGGATGCTTCATGTAACTTTGAAACAGAGGCTATATAATTTCACCTCCTTATGTTAAACATCAATTGTTTTTACACTATTTCACCAGATCTAGCCTCACCTTGCAAAAGATGTCATCAATTTAATTAAGTGCAATTAGCCTAATGGAATGTAAGCTATTATTGAAATAATACACAACTTATATAAATCATTTCAAATAGGGAAGATTCCTGGAAAATGATTTCGAATGACACTTATTTTAGTAGCAACCATTGAAGATTGTGTGGCCCTACCTTGAAAAATTACATGTAATTTCTGCTGATTTTACCTGGCTTTCACAGCCATACAGATGGCCCTGCCATGGTTGGTTAGCCCAGTCTGCCTGCAGCTAAGGACGACAATTACCATGGATGTAATTGTAACATGTACAGAGTAGCAAACTGAGATTTTCCAGCTCACTTGCTGATGAACATACGTCCAGAATTTTGATAGTGGTGTAAATTGTTCTCTTCATAAACAAGTCAAATGCACAGCCGCTTATACTGATGATTATCTGCACCAGTGGGAAGCATATTACAAATTCTCATAAGCTGATAGATTCTATCAAGACTATTTTATATACACATGCCAATATTTGTTATTCTCTAGTAAAGCAGATAACATGGAATGGACTGTAAGAGATGAAGAAAATCAAAACCCACCTACCTTCTATTTTGTAGCATAATTTTCTACATATTGCATATTCATTTTCAATGGAAATACTAGTAACAATTGAGTAAAAACTTTCTATTGGATTTTCATATGCATTTTCATGGAAACATCCTTTATAACATGCTTCATGGAATCATTCTAAAGTTATCAGCAGGTACTCTCTGGCAGCAAATTGTAAGTATGTAAATCCTACCAAAAGACTGCTAAGGGTGCAAGCATGGGAGAGTTATACAGTCTCATCATCATGGGTTGTCCATTCCAGTTGCTGTCTAGCTTTATATACATATATAATGTCCCTGGTAGTTGGAAAAGATAGCCTAAACTCCCCGTCTACTACGGAAATGGAACAGTCTGATTACCTGCCATTTTACATCTTAATTACCATAACTGTCTGCAGTAAAGATGTCATTATAAGGCTTACCACTAATGCCACGTAATGTAGGAGCATCTGCTTTGCACTCTAATGAAGATTTTAAAGCCATTCATAATGTTCATATGACTACATTAGCTTATAGGAGCGTACAGGCATTAAATTACAAGGATATGCCAATCTTTACCAATTGGCCAGTAGATGGCATGGGTTTTATCCCCACAAGCAGGGTGATTCTGGAATACTTAGAAGTCTGAGCCACATTCCTGCACATCCCATTGCTCCAATCCATTCAGCTACAAATGCTCCATATGGACTCTGAATCACTGTCTCTTTAATTTGCATACTTGTATCAAGTTGTATGCCTTGCAATATTTTGACTGTAACTGTAATTTTTATTGTTTTTACATATTTAATGGTCCTAATAGTCATAGTAAACTAAATATTTAACACTCAACAATTTGGAAATCTATACAAAACTGCAACTTGTTTGTCATGAGAATCTGCCTATCCTCCATTGCAAACTTGCATATCAAAACTGATCATGGGATGCATTGGGTAATTACAGCTTCTCTTTCAGCACCTTGGACAAACCTAATACCTAACTTATGATATGAGCTTGGTTATACATGTAACATGTCCCATCATTTTTTTCATCATGCAATAGGGGAAATCCTACAAAATTATAATTAGATATTGACAATATTGTTTCCAAATAAGAATCAGTTATTCCCTAACAGGACCTAACTGCCAACCTACACAAAATATTTCCCCCACAGGATTTTGACTTTTCATATCAACACACCTACTACATCAGAACAAAGTGAGTTCCTTGCCAAATGCAGCATTTGTGATGAATAGCATGGCAACAGTTAATTATGTCCCCTCCTCAGACACAGGCAATCCTCTGGTCTCTCATTACTACAATATAACAATTGGGATTACTGGGAGCATCTGTTCTGGACAGATTCCTGACATCAATCCTAGTTGACCCATAACATATTGCCATTCACATTAGAAAATAAAGGGTGGCAAGACTGTAATTAGATGTCCACCAGACTTTTTATAAGTACTAGAATTACCAATTAAGGGGGCAAGTCAGGATATACCATTTTTGGCACATTGTGGAAGCTGTTCTACTACATGTAGTATAATGTCAAGGACAGTGGAATACAAGATGTATTGGAAAACGCCTGCGTACATGCAAGTACTAAAACTGTTTGCCATTTTTTGCTTTTTGCGGAAGGTCAGCATCTAAAAGAAACAACTGGCTTTGCGACAAATTTCTGTGCTGAATCTCTGCCAAATTGTATTTGGCAAATTGGCATAATATATGATGCATCTTTGTTGCTTTGGTTATGTGCATGGAATGGAGAACATATTAGATACCCTTCCAATTTGAAACAAAAATGATTTTACAAATCTGAAATGATGAGAGTTAGTAATAGACTTGCTGAGGCCAGAGTAGGATCATGTACTGAAGGTGCAGCTCACAGTTCTGTTCCAACAGGGGGTCACCTTCAGAGCTGTTTGTGTCCTATCAGAGGAGTGCCTCGCATCAAAGGCTCAGGCCACAGAGTTGCCTGTCCATCAAACAGGGAAGATTTATTTTCAAAAAGGGTGGACCGCACACTAATGGTTTGGCCAAGGGCTCGGCCATTCATCTAGCTAGGGGAGAATCATTATCAAAGACTGTGGGGAGGTCAGCTGCATGGATTGCCCTGCTCACCACACCTTGAATAAGTGGTGCTGGAGAACTTCAGCAACATCCTGCTCTAACTTAATGATTGAACTTTCCCTGGGATCTTCCCAGTTTATGCAGTTCTTCCATTTTATGTCTTTTATAACCTGAGATGTTGATTGATTTAAACAAAGGGAATTTTATTCCTGGGTAAAAGGGTTGAGGGTTAGAATCCTGCCAAAGCCACAAGGGTTTCACATCAATCCATGCACTCCACTGGTAGAGGTACGGTTGCAATATTTTTGGAGAAAGTTTATGTAAATTGTAAGCATGTTTTAGGATCAGATCAAAGCAATATTTCTAATTAGCAATGATTAAGATATCTATTCTAATAGGTGGTTCATACTTGGTATCAATAGTCTGTGGGCATCAAAGGGTTGGCCTATAACTCTGGATATCTCTTCCTGGATCTATAATCTTTTTGTAGTAAGAAGGTCTCCAGTCTCTTATTTCACAAATTGCAGTCTTGCCAAAACCTCAAGAAATTTGGAATGCAAATTTAATTTTCTGAACCCTTCCTCTTGATGCCCATGCCTGGAGTTGCAATCATCTGATGTCCTTTGACCATGATTTCCATGATTTGATTACCAACACTGAAATCTCTGTGACCATCATAAACTGTAAGTTTTCTTAACATGAAGACATCTGCAGGTGACACATGTATTATCAAAAATGCCTACTTGCCAAATGGGCCATGAAAATTAGATTATTTAGGAATATTCACTTTACACTTTACTTGAGATGTTACATAAACATGTCTGCCTGGATGCAAAAACAAAGGAGTTTTGCAGGGAAATACAGGAAATACCTGTGACATTTGATAGCACTTACTGTGATATATATGTACCTAAATGTAATCTGATAAAATGCTTCCTGGTATGGTGCATTTGCATCCAAATGTAGTTACCATTTTTATCAATATGATAGAAGATGACACTGTCCTTTAATTGCTCAAGTATGGGCTCTGAGCATCTATGAAAATATCTTTATCTTCATAATATTATGGTATTTATTTTCAGATCTGACTTGAATCAGAACTTATCATATACAAAGGTGGCGAAAACTACAAAAGCTTACAATGTACATTTTTCTCCCTCATTGGAGTCTATCTACAACCATTACCTTCTCTCCAATTTGTGAGAGACAAATATGCCATTGCATAACTCATTAAATTTGACTTGCCTTATGGTAGCAACTTCTGACAGTTTCTGCGAGCCATAGCCGAGCACCATATGCTTAGATTAGGTTCCTGATCTTGCCCCAATTAATTGATTATTGGATAATGCAGCAGCGGAATTAGCATCATGGACAGACATACATGTAGGGATGTACAAAGCCACATTCAAATGTGCACCTGTTATCTTTAAAGAAGGGCACACAATAGGCCAGGTACGATCTCTGCATAATCAGCCCAGGAAGGAATGCCATACACAAAAGCCTGTCTTCATTCAATCAATAAATATGGCTTTTCCAATTAAAGTCTGAGAAGGGGCCTGTCAAAATAACTTCCTTACCATAGACTCATTTCTCTTCCAATGTGGTATCTCTCTCACAAAAATATCCCCCTCCAAGCCTTCCACTCATGATATAATGAAACCCAAACTGCCCAATCAACTTCTCAATGATATAGATTTGATTGGATTTTAACTAGAATATGTTGTGCAGTGATCATATCTTAGTCAGCTTAACTAAATCCCATTAGGCACACTGATCAGTGATGCACATCTATTGGACAAGACAGGACAAACATTACAGTCCAAAGAAGACTTATGTGTCCAGTTGGGTAATTATGTAAAGGTACATCCGCAATGCCTTCTTACATGCCAACATTTCACAATATTATCTGTTTCATACAATGAGTTCATAGATACACCAGTATAGAAGATATTAAGTAAAGTCAAAACTTTTTTGATCTATAGTAACTGTGCTTTCACATCTTAACTTAACATATACATTACATATCCCCTAATATCACTGTAGGGCTCGAAATACAGGTTAGTGCAGGTAAAATTGGAGCTGTGCAGGTATTTCTAGTGTCTACCTGCACCCAACCTGCACTGGTCCATGTACTTGATTTTATACATAAATGTCATATGATGTAGGTGTATGTGGATTGTCATTAGCTGCATTGAATGTTACCACCTATAATTTATAAAGTATAAAAGAAAAAAATAGCAATGGTTCCTGAAAATATTTTAGTATGATTCATACTTCCTAAATTCAGAGTGGTGCGGGTAAAATTTGTCTGGTGCAGGTAATTTTCAATGTTACCTGCATCAATGCAGAAAAATATTTCAAGCCCTGTACTGTAGACGTGACAAGATATCTACACCAACATTTCACACGATGTAACCTTTCTGGTATGCTCTAAGGAATTTGAGCGGTGAGTTATACCTTTTTGCTTTGAATCTTGTACCCTATGCAAGCAACACACACAGTTGAATGAAATGGGGTTTAAAAAGAAAACTTGAAGTTGCCAAATGATGCTTTAGACTCTCTTGAAAAGTTGCTATGATTACCTCTAATCATATGGTACTGGCACTAGGCTACTTTACAAGGTAAAATAGACAAAGTGTAAGAAACTGATGTCACAATGCCTTCTAGACCCGATCAGAGAAAATTCTGCCATTGAAACCAGGCTTCTTCAAAAGATAGTCGTTTCTAATTAAATGTTTATACATGTATAGGGCAATTTTCAATGTGGCTACATGTACAATCTGACAATGAATAGTATAACCGGCAAACAGAAATCATATTTTATACAGTATGCAATCGTTACTATTACCTGTGAATGATATATGCATTAATTGTCCAAAATAGCATCATGTTCTAATGTTAATACAGATCACACATGGACTGTCTTCAAGTTAACATATTGTCTTTGATAGACTAGGATTAGTAGGAAAGAAAATTAGTAGCACAAATAAAATAAGTCTGCTACAGGGAACTTCAAATGCTACCAGCACCCATGCAGATATGCAGAGAGAAGTGTCCCAAGCCCTGATACCTGTGTAACCCATCTAAGAACAGGAATGGCCATCTCCTGCTGCTGGAAGGACATGACTCATTTTGTGGCTTACCAAGACTCAAAAGCAAATCTGATTATGCTGCCATGTAATAGAATTTTGCAGTCTTGTGTGCTGAACAATGTTCCATCTGAACTGGCATCTTATTCCAGATAAATCACCCCAAACAGCCGAATGTAGTGCTTAATGTTACAGAGCTGCCTCAACAGAATGTTTTTGAGTCAGTTGCAATCACATTTGAAATTTGCAGACTAAATTTTTACATAAAATGTTTCTCTGTAAGAACCTAACAACACAAAAGTTGCAGGATTTAATATTTATTAGGAACTCAAACCTGTTTTATATCTTCACTCCATATAGATGCAACTATTGTATGCCAACAAAGCAAGGTGTATTCAATCACAGTAATGCCTGAATAACATAGAACTGATATAGTATCCTACTAGTTTATTGTCACACTGAACAGTCTAAGTGACTGCTGGACTCTAGTTCTTCAAGCTAGCCCACCTGTATATATATGACTGTAATAATCCTTGTCCCTTGTGATTTATCTATCAGCTATTTTGTAAGTTATGACTGTCTGAATTAGTAGTTCTATCATGCATGACACGAGTTTACAAAGTCTTTACTAACATTTCAAATTAACCTGAATTATCAATTCTAAACACACTGGAATCCAAAAAGAGCAACTGTTCTTGTGATGCTAGCTATCATATCAAACAAATTCTGCTACCATCTAATAAAGTTTATTATTTGAAGTACAGTGATACATCTATCTTACATCAACATCATAATACTCAGTAGCTAGCATAGAACAAAATTAAAACATCATTGGATCCACAAAGATCTACCAATGCAGCATTAGTATTTTCTGTTGTACGTCCACATGTCCAGGTGTTCAAGTCATTCCTGAGAAGGCATTCTACGATGATGCGGATAAAAGTTTATGGTGTCTGGATAGGTGAGTCTTGGGGAAAAAGGTACTACCTTCAGGACACAAATGAAACTGAAACAAAAATTCTCAGCAACCTTTAGTTGTGATTTTTTGTACCCTCTGGCATCTTTGAACTCTACACCAACCAAGAGGAAACAAAAGCTGCTGTACATGTATATTGGTATATAATGGCAAGATGAGTCTCTTGCTCGTGGCTTCATGTAACCCTCTTGAGCACACGCCCATTCCCAGCATATTTTGACAGTGTCCTAAAATCATTTTGCTATAAGATGCACTTCAGAGTCAATACAAAACACATAGCATAAGTGGCAAAGGTAATCTATAACATAGACACTAGGTAAATACAATGTGCTGCCAAACTGGTATCGCATTGGTACCATTGCCATAAACATGCGGTATTATGACAGTAGACATTAATTAAACAATCTATCATAAATTAAATGCTGCTATTATCTTGTCTTGATTTTGTGAGTTACACACAATGCTTAGGTAGATTGAGTAACAATTTTACTAATTTGTTCTTCATTATCCATTTTAAAAATATTTTCGTATCATGAAATTTCAGCCTACTACAAAGTGCAGTCGTGAAGATTCGGTATGTGACCAGACTGGGCTGGTTTGAATGAGAAATGAGCGTAAGTTTGCCCATATTTGGTGTGGTGATCTGCAGTACTGAAAATGTTGCTGTTGTTATTGTGCCCATTGGCGCCTATCCGGTATCCTCGCGCATCTTCTAATCTCACTTAATGACCCGTTATGTGTACGCAGAGCTGGTTGTTGTTAATTACATGTAGACTGAAAGCGGGCGTGATCCCTACCCTTTCCCAGGCTAAGCCAGAGCCACTAATCCAAAACTATGACGTAATGTGCACCTCGAGGTGAACCTGTGCTCCCCTCCGTCCACCCAGCTTTACTACCCGCCCGTCCCCGCGCACACACCGCCACCACAGCCGGGGATGTGTCCGCACATCGGAAAAAATGTCCCCAATCGTGTCGGTCAGACGTGCAAGGGAATGTTGGCCTTACCTCTGACCCCGCCGCCGTTTCAGTAGAGGGCCGAGGTGGGTTGGAGGCTGGCGAGGAAGAGACGGTCCAGCTCTGTTTCACCACACGATTCCCCCCGCTTCGGTGGTTCCGCACGAGCCCCTATCTACAGATAGATCTCCTCTGTCTTTGTTTAAATAAAATACGATATTTACTCCTAAAAAATAAGTAAAACCACCGAAAAACACTCAAATCATCATTTTTTCCATGCAAGCCTTACCCTGACGGCGATCATCAGAGATCGATTATCCACCACGTGATCCTTTCGTCACGTGATAACCGTGCTACTCTCGCGAGAACTGACGAGACCAGGACCAAGCCAAGATGGTGGGTACTGTGGGTACTTCATGCGTGGTCGCTAAAACTTGCTAAGAAATTGCAATTTTAGCCCTTCTTCTTCGACACAAATGCCGAATGAGCTTAGTATATTTTACGGAGGACCATTTCCAACATAACGACTTCATTGTAGTGTCAATTGTTCCGGATTTAGCGTGTAGAACAGTGTCGAAAATGCAAGGCGTGCGGAGCTTGCCTGATGCCATGTGCTTTCCAACAGGGTGGGAGGGGGGCCCCACAAGTATTTCTCGAGAGTCTGCACGTTTCGTGTTTTTACTCCAAGTCCATGGGACAGTTGACTAGTCTACGTGATAAAGGACAAACTTCCTTGCGGGAAATCAAGTCCTATGAATTGTTGCCTATTGCTTAGCATTCCAGAAGGCGATTTCGGGAGTTTTTTTCTCCAAATAATCTCAGCTGAAGTCCCAAGAGAGTAAAGGTCTAACAGAATAAACCACGGTCTGGGTCAGACCAGGAGGGGTATGTACAGTGTTGTAGGGAGCTTTAGTAGTGTTAAGGCCACACAAGTAAGAAAACAATGTCCGCTGAATACTCCTATATACAGAAGAACCTATTTAGCTATTTTGTTGCAACAGGAGGTTGTACTAATTACATAATTGTGAGGCAGAGGACTTGCCACTCACCAAATTCTTTGGAGCCAGGGGCCCTAGTCAGCACCCAATTTTGGACGACTGTAAAATACTACTTTAATAGTCACATCGTCCTATCGAAGAGAGATGAAAAGCTGATGGCCCTGTGTATGAAGGAACTTATGATGTTAACCTCACGTATCAAACCTTTACACTTATCTTGAAGAGTAAGGGAGACCCAGGGTGATTAGCCAAAAAAGCGAGCCTTATAGCAAAGCTGCGTCACACTACCTCTAACTACTTAAGAATCGTGCTTCACCTAAATTGAGGATGACTGCTTTACTTTCCTGTGTGATAATTTTCAACTTTTTCAGCAAGTTACAGATTTTCTGTTCTCTCATGGACAGGCTCTAGATTACTAAAACTTCAAAGTAAAAGTCACAATGCCATGTTACCGGGAATCACTACATGAGATTGTTTCCTGTAGCCTGACCTGTCTGTATGATGAGAATGGAAGTGCCGTCTGATGTTGCACCTGATTATTGATCAATCCAACCCTGATGGACAGGTCTAGGCTCCGAGTTTAACAACTTACATGTGCTTGTTTTTTTTGTGTAGAAAAAACTAAGATCCCGCATTTGATGAAGAGCTACTAGAATAGAGAAAGGGCATCAGAAATTTTCATCCCGGTTGCCTGTTGTGGGATTACTCACTGAAAAAATTTCTGAATCATGCATTGAATTCTGTAAATCAGATTGCTGTCTATGTATCCCCTGCAGGCTGGTCTTCACGTTCTGTACGAGCATGCCTCGGGGTACGCGCTGTTCCGTGTTGAGGAGGTGGAAGAGGTTGGGATGCTCCTACCCACCGTGGAGAAGAGCGTCAAGTCATACGAGAAGTTCAACTCCACAGTGAAGCTTGTGGCCTTCTCACCATTCAAGTCTGGCACTAACGCACTGGACAACTGTAATGCTATTTCTGAAGGTAGGGACTGCTAACGAGGGATAAATAATCCTGACTTGAAAAAAAGTAAGCTCACTGCTGTGCATGCATTTTGCCCCTGTGCCTGTGATGATCTCCTACTCTCAGAGACTCAGGTCAGTGATGTCTAGAGTTTCAAGACGGATCTGAGGCAAAGCAAAACATAACAGAATTTTTTTTCAATTCTGTTAAACATTGTTTGAATGTATAAACAAATTAAAATCTTTCATACTACACGTACAAGTCAACATGTGTGCTGTATAGTGCATTCATATTAAATCTTTGTGGCTATCCAGGTGGAAGGATAACCCTAAGAACATTTGTTCAAGTTACTGAAAAGCCCCGTGTATGTGGCTGAGCTTTGTCACGGTGTGTGTAGAAACCATTCACCATTGTAATGTTTAAGTATAACCAGCTGAGTATAACATTCGCCAAAAAAGCTTCTCTAACTTTTTTTCCATGCCCAATACAGGAATTCTCCATGATGATCTGAAGGTTTTCCTGGAGAATAACTTTCCTCTCAAGAAGAAGAAAGCCACCTTAGGAATTGGTGACCCCAAGATTGGCTCTGCAATACAAGAGGAGCTTGGGATACTGTTGACGGGTGGAGATGTGGTACAAGAAGTCATTAGAGGTATGTTTCTGTAGTGGAGCATCATTGTTTAACTTAAGGCTTACATCCTGTTGACGATATTTTCTGTGTTGCCTGACCTGTCTGTGTGATGAGAATGGAAGTGCCGTCTGATGTTGCACCTGATTATTGATCAATCCAACCCTGATGGACAGGTTTAGGCGTAAGGTTAAACAAACCTAATGAGTATTGGAAAAATTGTTTTTGTTTGACTAAGAGCTTTTGAAGAAGTCTCTGTTAGGTTAATGTTTTTGTATAGGTACAACTCCTATGTACATGTACTCAATAATTCTGGTTGTATTTCCTTTACTACAGTAACAGGATATGTATTGACTAAATCACATGTGTTATTCAAGCAAATACAGGGTAGTCCTGAAATTTTCTGAGTGATTGCTTGGATTTTATTGAAGATGCATTCTTCCTTCACAGGTATCAAGTTACATTTCCACCTGCTTGTGAAGGGGCTGACTGAGACATCAGCCTCTAAGGCCCAGCTGGGGTTGGGCCACAGCTACTCCAGGGCCAAAGTCAAGTTCAACGTGCACAGAGCAGACAACATGATCATCCAGTCCATCAGTCTCCTGGATCAGCTGGACAAGGACATCAACACCTTCTCCATGAGGATACGGTGAGGAAATTACTAATTAATGATGTGCTGCAGTGGTAGGCCACATAAACAAGAATGCTGATGTGAACAAATGTAGCTGGTTAACAGAGCTTTTGCACTATTTTTGTGCATCTTTCTGTACTTCCGTGATGATAAGATTGTCTGTTCTTGTCAAGTACACTAAAAGCCACCATACTGTTGAAAGGGAATCTGTATGTCAGATTGTTGCAGATTTCCTGTAGCCTGACCTGTCTGTGTGATGAGAATGGAAGTGCCGTCTGATGTTGCACCTGATTATTGATCAATCCAACCCTGATGGACAGGTCTAGGCTCAGAGTAAAACAACTCCCATGTTTTTTGTTGTTGTAATAGTGGTTCTAGTTGAAGGTTCCAAAAATTATTGGCTTCTCCACCAGGCTGTGATGGATCCTGGCAGTTTGTATCATGGACCTTCCTGTAATTCTAACCCACAATCCCTACAGAGAGTGGTACTCGTACCACTTCCCTGAGCTGGTGAAGATCGTGAACGACAACTACATGTACGCTCGTCTGGCGAGGATCATCGGTGACAGGAAGCTGCTGAAGGAGGATCGTCTGGAGGAGCTGGAGGAGATCACCATGGACAGTGCCAAGGCTGAGGCTATCATACAGAGTGCCAAGTCATCCATGGGTGAGTCACAACTTTATGAATAACACTTACATGGATGTCGGTACAGTGACAGATTTTCTGTACTATTGGAGGGCCATGAGAGTCAACATTTCAGACTGTTCCAGTTTTTCTGTAGCTTGTCCTGTCTGTAGTCTTCAGGCTTCCTTGTAAAAAGTAGTTTTGAAAAAAAAATGCAAGTTTGAGGGCATATCACAGTTTTCATTTGCCCCAACTTGTGAAGTTTAGGCCCCCTGCAAATCTAAGGATACTTACAGTATTGATGAAACCAATCCTGATGGTTTAGGCTTAGGGTTTGAATTTGTGAATGACATTTTTTATTTATTTTGTCCTGTTATGTAGAATAACAATCTTAATGTCTATGTTCTGTATGTTTCAGGGATGGACATCTCCCCCATTGATCTGATCAACATCGAAACCTTTGCGTCCCGTGTGGTGTCCCTGGCGGAGTACCGGAAGTCGCTGCACGCCTACCTGCAGGGGAAGATGCACAACGTGGCGCCCAACCTGTCCGCTCTGATCGGGGAGCAGGTGGGGGCGCGCCTGATCTCGCACGCAGGGAGCCTGACCAACCTGGCCAAGTACCCTGCCTCCACAGTACAGATCCTGGGCGCTGAGAAGGCACTGTTCAGGTGGGGGATCATCCTGCTTCTGCCTTAAGATACAGAACAATGGTCTCCTTTACATTATGTGTGCTTCAATTTTTTCAGTTATCAATATTGCAATTTGACATGGTGATGTTTAAGTGGTAGAAGTTCAAATAATGTCCTTACCTTACAGTGTAGATTGGCTTAAAATTTTTGGATTCATACTTACAATGCCTCTCTTTGCAGAGCTTTGAAGACTCGTGGCAACACCCCCAAGTACGGCCTTATCTTCCATTCCACGTTCATCGGCCGAGCAGGGGCCAAGAACAAAGGGCGCATCTCTCGTTACCTCGCTAACAAGTGCTCCATCGCTTCCAGGGTGGACTGCTTCGCAGGTTGGTATACTGTCTTTATTCAACAGTACTTTGAAAAAAGATGTAACTTATGCCACCTGACAAGTACACGTGTAATCAAGGAGCTTTTATCAGTAGGAGAGAGTACGGATTAGTTTCCATTGTTCGTATGTTCGTAGCGGGCGACAAAATTTTATTAACACCCACGTGTCAAATACCCGCATCTGCATACATTTCACCCACGCAAGCTTTTGTTTTCCCTTTGTTTTGTGGTCATTTTCATGGTGGGGCGGCCTGGGGATACAAACATTGTGTGTAGCGATCTGATTTTTGCGATTATGTTGACGATGTTGAACAGAAGAGTAACTTCGGAATACATACAGCGGCGGCAATATTCTCTCTGACTGAGGATGAAATTTCAAAGTCATACGGCGACCGGACAGCGCCGCCGCTCGGGTACGGGCTAAGCCTAAAGGCAAAATTGTCTGAGGCAAAGTCTACGAAAAAACTGGTAATATTCCTACAATTAATGATGACTGTGAAAAACCTGACTCAATGATCACAGGAACCAAGTTTTTTTTAAGTATGCAACAGATATATTTCATAAATCGATACAAATACAAAGTTCAAATGCCTGGAGAACTCAAGACATTATATACGAAAACCCGATCGTAACGAAAACCATGAAAACTATGCTCTCCCGCCTTACCTTCACCTCATTCCAGGCCCGCTGTATCCTCTAAAAACACGGGTGGTTCGACAAAAATGAGCAAGGTTCGACCAACAGTGAACACGCCATTTTACCGAGCACATCATCAACAGTTACGAAAAAATATCAGCTAAATGAAGAAAAACGTCATATTTTTTTAGTAGCCATCTGAAAATACATGTGAAAATTTATAATTCTATCGCAAGAAAACAGACCTCGATCCGCGAAAATAGGCCTAAACTGGCCCATGTTTGTTGTACGGCGAAGAGAAACATATCAAACTGTCCGCCATTTTGCCCTCTACCCCAAGATGACGTAGTCACATGCCTGCCGAGTTTTCCAAATAAGGGAATCGTCGGAAACCTGACCCACTTCGCCTTCTTGCCGATCGGGCTTCGGGCTGGCTTGAGGGCTATGACGTCATGGCGTGGCTCATTAGCATAGAAACCGCGCCAACCAGCGCTACGAACATCTTATCAAAGGGGCACCGCGGCGGGTAGTAAACAAAGCGGCGCTGTGGGATTTAACGGGGCAAAACAAAGGCGCACAGCGGGCGGGTAACTCCATACTCTCTCCTACTGATAAAAGCTCCTTGGTGTAATTGAGTAGCATAAGATTTTGAACTGTCCAAGTTTAGGTCAGCTTGGCTTCCTGTCCACATGATGAGAAAGGAAGTGCCGTCAGATGATATGTTCAGCTGACGACCCAATCCAACCCTGAATGGACAAGTAAAAGATGTCATACCTGTCATCATTACCTGTACAATGAAGTTGTAGATTTCACCAACAGATAAACTAGTGTAAACCTCCAGCAAGACTTTTGTCTACAACATGTAGACTAGGTCACTAAATCAAAGCAGGAAGAAGGCCATTACAAGTTGATCCATCCAGAATCTTGTATGTGCACGATGCTAACATTAAGTAACAAATTTTTGTTCTCCAGATGTTCCAACAGACGTGATCGGTAACAAGTTACGTGATCAGGTGGAGGAAAGGCTATCGTTCTACGAGACGGGGACAGCACCCCGCAAGAACATTGATGTGATGAAGGAGGCATTATCAGAGGTGTGGAGAATCAACTTGTCTTAACACTATTTCAAAAACTTCTTAAGTCTTAACAAGATTTAATTTGTGAAATCTTTTTTTTTCCAGTTATAGAACTATACATACAGTATTTGGGCACTGTCCCAAAAAATGATCTTATTTCAGTGTCTCCTATCTTCTATTTTGTATTCTGCTTTGTAACCTTTTGACTGTTTCCATGCCAGATGAATGAAATGATTGCCAAGAAGAGAAAGGAGGACAAGAAAAAGAAGAAGAAGAGAAAGCTGACTGAAAATGGGGATCACAATGCCACAACAGACGGGGCCGAGGAGGAGGAGACACCAGCAAAGAAGAAAAAGAAGAAAGGCCAAAGTGAGGGAGAACAGTCAGCTGCTGATGTATCACTGAACCAGAGCACCATCACAGATGGAGAAGGGGAGGGGAAGAAGAAGAAGAAAAAGAAGAAGCAGAGTGAGGCAGAAGCTACAGTGACAGAAACAGAGGTGTCGCAGAACGAGGGTGCGGTCGCTGAAGGAGACTCTGAGGGCAAGAAAAAGAAGAAAAAGAGAAAGAAGGTATGAGTAAACCCTGAAGTGAAGCAGTGCAAGTTTTTGTCTTGGTATAATCCCACATTGTATGATTTTAAAGCCAAATTATTTATAGATAGGGAGGTGATGAAGAGCTTTTGGCTGCAGGATATCCATCTATAAGTTTAAGATTTAGAATTGAACTATTTTTAAACTTGAAGGAAGACTTTGTTGGTGGACCTGTCTGAGTGATGAAAAAGGAAGTGCCGTCAGATGTCAAAGTGACGAGTCAATCCAACCCTGATCAGCAGGTCCTCTGTAAAGCAGAAGGGTGATAAGATGTACTGAATTGAGTGTAGTGAAATGACACACTTGGAAGTACTTGTACTGAATGTTAAACTGTTTTGTTGCAGGAGGCAGCTGAGCCTGTTGAGGAGCAGGAGCCAGCTGAGGCGCCAAAGAAGAAGAAAAAGAAGCAGACTCAGGCTCTTGAAGAAAGCATGGTTCTTGCAGATGATGAGGGAGAATCGACACCAAAGAAGGAGAAGAAGAAGAAGAAAAAGGACAAGAAATAGGAAACTAATCAGCTGTAGATACTATCTTACCACACAAACATTGTTAGTTGACATTCTTGTTCATATTGATTTGGCTTGTTTATCTTTACCAAAAATCTGGTAACAAGATGTGACCCAAAGTGAAACTATTGCAAGATGAATGCAATAGTCATTGTATTACCACAAAAGGTGTTTTAAATGTTTTTTTGGAAACTGTCTTATTACAAAAGAAGCTATTTTTTTGTATCAGACATGTCTCATAGCATCCCTGTAGAATTAAGTTTTAGTGGCCTAAATGTACATGGGCAGGTGGTAGTATGGATGTGATGTGTAACATGATTAGTGCCCAGTGCATCTATGTTGGCAATTGCCTGTACACTGTCAAGCTTTGACGATTTAGTCATTTTATTTATAACTTTTTATCTCCACCACTTTCTTATATAAAGAGATCTGGTGTAGTAGAATGGCAGTCAGTACATGGAAGTACCTATACATGTATTTGCCCATGAACTGTAATTCATATTCAGTCATTTCATGAAGGAAGTCCACCCTTCTGTCTTGTGCCATTTCTTTAATTCCAAAATCCTGCTGCAGGACCTTTGTTTACTTGAAAATGGATAACAATGCCATGTGAACATGTTTTCCATAGGGCTGCTAGCATTAAGAATATAAAACATGTGGAATCCCTAAGTACTGTAGTTGTCTGATCTGGTTGGGAAGGCAGACCGTATTATTATACAATAAATGACTTGCCTGAAATGATGAAAACTATGATTCAGTTTCATTGCTTTCACTACAGTACTTGTACCATGTATACATTTAGGTCTTGGAGGAAATGAGGCAATGCATTGTCTGCATTGGAACAAAGGTGTAACTGTTCCAACCTAAGGATTAAAATCACTGTTTTATATTTTATATTTACCTGTCACTTGTCACTCTGTTCATTATTACCCTGCATTAGTTGGACGATTTCATATACTAGTGACTGGTATCATTGACCTTGAGAAAGACTTTGAATTGAAGGGGAGACTAAAACATCCAACTCTCTTTTTGCCACAGAATAAGTTTCGAAAAATGTACACGCATTCTGGCACATCTGTGAAGTACACAAGTTAAGTTTTGTGTGTGTTGAGAACCTGGCCAGAACAGCCATGGTATACAAGTCTGTATGAGCCACATCTCATGCATATTTATTACTTGAAAGAAATTCTCCAGCCAAAACAAAAGTTCTTGTACGTAAACATTGATAAGACATCGTCCAAATAAAACCTGAAACGTGAAGAGACTTCTACCTTTACCGAGAATACCTATAGAGGACCTTCATGTTTGTGTATCTCCGTGGAATAAGCTCCACTGACGTCTTGTACCAAGCCTTGCAGTCCGTTAAAGACGTCTTTACCTCGGTCCGGTACGTCATGGACACGTTCTGGGGCAGGATGACCAATGACGTGCTGTACTCCGTCCGTCTGTTCTTCGTCCAGCAGAGGGGAGACCCTTTCGTCCGCGTGGAGTTCCCGCCATTTTTTGTTGCACTTTGATTGACAGGCAGCATGAGCTGAAGCGCGCACCTGAAGATGACGGTGTCGATGAAGCGTTTCTCCGTCAGGGTGTGGCAGACGAAGGAGAAGTAGTAGATACAGGGCTGCTCGTCCCAGTGTTGAGGGAGGATGGCGAGTTCGCAGCAGCGAGCCGGGGTGATCTGTGTGCAGGGTCGCTGCGTTAGGGCCAGGTACAGCATTCCACCGATCGGCACTCGGGTGCTTATGATTGAAATGCAAAATACGAGAGGAATCAAATAGTGATTAGGAAGTAGTCATAAGTCCACTGAAATGTAACACAACATTAGACGGTTGAAAGTACGAAATGCTTCAAGAACAAGAATAACCTAATACATGCCTTAGTTCTGGTCATGAAAGAAAGCTGTCTAGACGATGTCTTGCTGTCGCGTAGTCGTCTTATGGACCCAATGACAATGTACAAGTACAGATGCGAAAATATTTTTCACATCTGCTTGGAGGCTACCCGAAACACGGAGACGTTTTCTTTCATTGCTGCCTTCCACTAGTGCCACCTCCACGCAACACTCGCTTGAAAAAACGTTAACGCTAGTCCATGGCCAGGATAGGCGAAACAACGTCAACTAACAACACGTACCTTCAACACTGAGAAGAATCAGTCGGTTGGCCAAAGCCGGTTTTCTGGTAGTCGGTAGTCAAGCCTCTCTCTACTCTTGATCTGCCTGGCGAATGCAAGTACTGTATTTTATTTATTTACTTATTTATTTCTGTCATCTAACCCAGGGTTGTCCAGCTCAGTGCTATTGCTATTGCACTGCTTTGCAGTGGAGTCGGCGCCCTGTATTACATGAAAAATATACATGCTGTAACTGGACAATGGGAAGAGCTTGAACAATGCATGTACTAGCCGTCGACCGATGTTCCATCGGATATTTATTCGTTGCGTATTTTTGTTTACACTTGTCACTTCACTAACGTCTTGTCTATCATAGTAAGATATTGGCGAGGCTCTATCGAACTGGATGCGAGACCACATAACTCTACTTGCAAAGTATACGTACGGTCCAAGAACTGAAACAGTGACACACCTATACCTCTTCAGGATGTACCTTTGTAAGCGGCACGTGACATACAATCGATGTGGAAGAAGGACTCTGACTGAGCGTGTTGTAGGATCAGCTGTGCACGATGTCTCACGTTCCGTGTCCTGTACCCCGCTGGGTGTTCGCCAAGTACTGATATTGGTGTTGCTAACAATACAGCCACCTTAAAAACAATTAAGGCCCTTAAGATGTCGGTTCAAACCTTAAGCAGCGAAAACCCGTCGCCCTTTCCCAGACAACAGTTCTGCCTTCTCCGTGAGGCCAGAGGTTGACAACAGTACAATGAGGAACCAAACAGGATGGTGTCAGAAAAACAGCTTTTGTGGTTACCTTGCACCGATCAGGGCTAAGTCCGCGGGGGAAGGGGATGTACCATAGGACATTCAGAGAAATGTTATGCTATAGTACGTAAAGAATTCTTGGTACATGTATCTAACTGCAGGACGCATTATCAGAGCTAACTAATGTGTAAAAGTAAAGTATCAGATGTGATGAACCTTGATAGAATACGCTACAGCTAGACTTCGTGGGCTTATCTGTCACGTGATATACAGGGCAGGATACTACATGTACTTTGCTACTCAACTTCAGCTTAACGTTAGCGATGAAAACGATTTGAAATGCAAGATATGTTGAATTTGTTATATACTATATTTGGGATATTTGAGTCCATCCCAATCCCGTGTTCAACTAGAGCCACACTGAGCACCATGCCATGAACAACTTTAACCATAAATTGCGTTCTGCAATGTGGAACGACCCCAAACCATGCCCAATCCGTTCCATACGCAGCTCTACGTACATAACCATGACGCGGGCACATCATCCCACCCCAGTACTTGGAAAGAGAACACCTACACCTATTAGCACACAGGCAGCAGTTCATGGACGTTCAATAGGTATACGTGAATCTATCTATCGAGCACTCGAGCAATATTCAATGCGAAGAAATTGTGGACTGCAAATCCGACCGACATATCAGGACTATATTGAAGTCGTAGTAAACTAGCCGATAAATCGATGCAAACGGTCAATGGACACTGACAGTCTTATCGGTGATTGTTCCTTTCTTTGCTTTTTAATAGCCGGGATTGATGTGCGAGTGTAGGATGTATTAAATACTTTTCTTATCAAAACTTTTTTTCATATTATTATTTTCCAAGCACATTATCTTTATGGTTGCAAGTTGTGCTATACGGTAAAAACATCACCACTGGTAAATGTACAAAGCGAGGAAAAATTACACATCTGTTCTGAACTTTCATCGAAAATCCCCGTCACTCTTATCATGATAGGCGCACGCATACCTATTATTTCAGACCAAAGGTTCCAGCTACGACCCCGCTGATCTCCGTATTCACCGATTCTCCACAGACGACCGGTACTTTCCCGCTGTAAATCAGTTGTCAAGGCAACGCCTGACGGGCCAACAAGAACGACCGTAAGGGTTGTCCCAAGCTGCCAGTATGCTTTTCAAGGCTTATTCATACTTCCTAATGTAAATTAATGCTTGTTTGCAAGATTGAGAATGTTCTTACAAATGAAGTGTAGCGTAAAAACAACAAACTTCCATGTCTAAAGAACAGGAAAGCTGATGTTATAAAAAATTTACGATGTCTAATGAATTTTGTTCAGGTATCAACCCAAATTTAACCGTGGCCGATGTGATTTATTTCTTTCTCGCCAGGCGGTGCTTCACGACAATACAGAGTATCATAATGTTTCCCTCTAGTTATGTCCGGCAAGAAGATGCGAAAACTTCACACTAAACAGAACAAGAAATTCTATAAAGTTAATATTTATGTTTCACAGAGGAATGAAATCTTTGATTTCTTGTTTGAAAGTAGTGTCTTGGCCATGTAATTCTCATTCACAGACAATGGATATGAGAATTTATTGAGGGTCTTTTTCACTGGTATTGTATGTCATAATCAGGAGAAGATCTCCACTTCAGTCTTTGGAGAGTGATCTAACAAGCAGAGATGATGATGATAATGACAACAGTATATACATGATAGTGATGTACTAGTATCTTTTAATTGTAATTCTGCTTCTACAAAAACTTATAACTTTATTCTAGATACAGGCAAAAATGTATATAACGTCCATTGCAAACTGAGAGCTTTCTTGGGATGGTAAATGCATGTGCCCTACAACATTCTACTGCCTATGATCTTTGTCCATGGTTGGTTCTGTCACAGCCTTCTAGAGAATTTTTGGCAGTAAAAGTGTATGATATTAAAACCTACAATAAATAAATCCAAACCACAAAGTAAAATATTGAGTAACAACTTATATGCAGTATTGAAAAAAAGTATTAGTTGTGTAATGTACTACTTGTAGTAAGCACTCCACATAAAGGAAATATATAGAAAGTAAGAAACATAATTTCTATATTTACTCTAAGAAATAAAGTCAACATTTAATGTATACACTTCAACTTCTGTCATTGGTATTGTTAACATCAGTATTTGCTACATGTTCTTAGATATGAAAGAGTTGCACATATCTATTATGCTAGTCTAGTCTAGTCTAGTCTAGTCTGACAATCTAGTGCCAGCATTCCAAGTCTACATATTAAATGTATGCATTATTAATATTAGCAATGGTGGCTAAAAATACTAAGGTGTGCCCATCACCACTCAGGATGGCAAATTGCAAACCACATACAATGGATACATTTATGTACAAGACACCATCTATACAAGTCTTTTACCAGGTGTTCCCTTCACTGTTTCTGGGATACTGTGTCGTCTCAGTAACCTTCCTCTACTTCTCCAGGTTTGCTTAAACAGAGGTGTCCATTCTAATGTCTTTCATCCCAGCCTCAGTTGTCCTCTGCTACCTCCTCCCTCTCTTTGTCATTACAGTTGTCATGAAAACCAATAGCACATGAACCTGCACCTATCTGTCCTCAGCTGTTGCTGATGTGCCCATTGTTTCCTTACACTAATCTTCAGATGTTTCACTTTCATCTTCTCTGCCATCATCAGAACTACCTGTCTCTCTCTCCACCATTCCCTCCCATCCCTCCCTCTCTGTGGAAGGTGTGTCAGTCAACTGCTCAACATTCTCTGATTCAATCTGGTGGCCTGTGGCAGTCGTCACTTCCTCTTCAGTATCGTTTTCTAATGTCATGTAGGCTTGTAGTGTCTCCTTTCTGTCCCTCTTCCTTCTCCCTGTGCTGACGGCTCGCCCCCTTGTTCTTGTCTTCCTGCCTCCATAGTGTTTCTTCATGTGGGTATTCAAGTTGCTCTTCTGTACAGATTGATATGAACACAAATCACATTTGTAGGGTTTGTCACCCGAGTGTATCAGCAGGTGTGCGGGCATGTTCGCCTTGTAGATGGTTTCAAACTTGCAGGACTCGTACGGACACTTGAAGGGTTTACTCGGCAGGTGGCTCATCAGGTGCTGCTTCAACTTATATGCTCCATAGAAGATTTTACCACAGTGGTGGCACAGCTCGTGCGATGTCCCTTTCCCATGATTCCTTTTCATATGAGACATGACCTTGAGTTTTGAGGTAGCGACAAAACTGCACTCCTCACACTGGAACTCTCCTTTGTACTTACAGGTCTGAAGATGGGTCTCCATGTCTTCCCTACTTCCCCAGAAGTACCGACAGAACGAACATCGCAGGAGCTCAATGTTGTGATCGCTTTTCATGTGCTTTGCTAGATGAGTCTTCAGCATGGTTTGGAAGTCACAGAGTTCACACTTCAACGAACCCTCTCCCAGTCCTGTCAACAACAGTAGTAAAGAAAAAACAAAAAAAAAGAAATATGTTAGGTGAGGTTTCAGGCCTTCCAGAATCCTGGCATTCAAATCATATTTACATTATATGTTGAGCTCAACCACAACACAAGGTAAATACCTGTTATCTTGCATCTGAGCATGAACATTTTTAGACCTATTTTCTTACATGTTGCAGATTTGGGTTTTATGTTGGAAATGGATAAGACAATATTGATTTGATTTGATATGGATGACATCCTCTGTGAAGCCCAAAAGTGACACCCGCATGGGAATAAAAAAAAAGTTTGGTAAAAAAATGTTACCTTTATTATGAAATCTAAGTGGTCAGGAAGGTTGAACTAATGACTAACCACACAGTATGATATAACAAACAATAGGTTCTTCATTTTGTTCTTTTACATCTTCTTTGACTTTGGAATTGTCTTTCATTCTACAACATCATTATCCATTCATCTACCAGTATATTTTTTCCAATCTACTCATATCTTTGCCTATTTTGCAGCTGCTTTGTACGATTTAAAGTATGGTAAAAATTTCTTTATTATTAGAAGCAGACGAAAAGTGATGCATGCACAGATTTCATTCATATATCAGTCATCGAATTAACATGGCATGAACTATAATCCTGGATGGAACAAAATTTCAAGTCTTTTTATAGAGACTTCTTAAGATGTGAAAACATACATAAATCATTTCCCAATATAAGAAGGAGAGAGAGCAGACAAACAAAAAATCCCCAAATCCTCATTTGTAACAAGGTTCAAATTGACTCACCATGTTTTGTAATTCGGTGAAGCTGTAAACAGTACTTGGTTTTGGCTGTGTATTCACACTCCTCACACTCGTAAATTGCACCTTTATACTTCCATGTCCCTTCAGCTATAGGAGCATAAAATGTAGTGCTGTTAAATCACATTTAAAAAAAGTTGCATTGTACAACTTACAACAAAGTTCACCAAAAAATCAATAGTCTACATTGAAAAAAGGGAGCATGAACAATTGATTAGAAAAGTGTGTCAATATAAAATCTTCTGAGCAAAGATCCTTCCCAGTCATCTCATTTGTAACATAAAGCCCAAAACAAGAACAATGTACATCTGGACTTTATGGGAAAATAATGAATAAAACCTGACAAAATAACAAATTCACATGACCTGTTATCACCCCACCCCCAAAAGAATCATCATAAGAGCACATGCACAATCCAACGCTAGTTAACCTTTTTTCGTTGGGTAACCTAGATTCATTGTTTTAAAGAGCTGGATATTTAGAGATTTTAGGTCAACAACGTGGGTTTCAAATGTCAACATTTTCAAGATATTGCAATGAGAAACTACCTTCCATTGACTAAACGGTCCCGAAATACCCTATTTTTATATACAACGGATAAAGGCTTCCCTACGGATAAAGATGAACTAACGTTATACTGAGACAGAAGGTAACATGTGTCTCGTTGAAAAAAAAACACCTTACCTTCATCTGGGTGTTTTTGCTGCATGTGCGTTTTGACCCAGCTCGGAAAGGGGCAACGATAATCGCAAATGGTACAGCCATGCTTCAGTTCTTCCCTCTTGGTATGTTTACAGAGAATATGTGTCTTTACATGTGAAAGTCGAGAAGCTTGATAGTCACACTTATCACACTGGTAAGTTTTTTCCTTGAAGCCAATCACGCCAGGTCTCTTAGCAGGCTTCTTAGCTGGTTTATAACTTTGTGCTTCTACTGTTTTACGCCTGTGTGCTTTCCATGCATGGCGAATATACTCTCTTTTATGTCGGAACACTTGATTGCAGTCTGGACACTTAAAGCTCCCATCAGGTATGTGCAATTTCATGTGTTCTGCAAGTTCTTTGGGATCATCTGTAGAGAACCTGCACCTTGGAAACTTGCAGCGAGGGTGCATCTCATCCTCGTGTTTCAGCATCTCCCCCAGGCTGTTTCCAGTGAAACTGCATCTCACGCAGACTGCACCACCCTTGTGGACAGTGACAGTGTGGTTGTATATGACATGGCTTTTCTCGCTGGTGTAGCTACATTGCGGACACTTGTGCTGCTTCCGGCTCCCACGCGGCTTTCGTGGTTTCCACTTCTCCACAGCGAGCCCATGGTCTCGACTGAGGTGGGCGATGTACTGTATCTCAAGGGTAGAAACAAAACTGCAGTGATCACATTTGTGCATTTGGACTTGGCTTCCCTGCTTCCTCTTCTTCTTCTTCACCTCATCTTTCTTGGGGCCAGATTTAGCTGGTTCCTTCGCATCGCTGTCCCAATCACTGCCTGAGCCAATCTCGTCAGAACTGTTGCCAGAAAAGGACTGGTCAGACACACTCGCCTTCATTCTTCTCTTGCTGGGACCACCACGTTTGTACTTAAGGTCAATCCTGTTACCACCCGAGTCTGAGTCAGGTGAACTTGCATCAATGTTGTATACAGGTATCTCCTTCTTTCTGACACTCCTCCTCAAACCAACACTTTTTTCACTGTAACTTTCTTCCGGCTCTCTTTTTGACATTTTCTTGGTACTTGAGGCTTCTTTATCCCCAGCACTGCCACTTATATTTGTCTCTGACTGCACAGATTTCTTCTTCACAGCATGTTTTCCTCTTGGCTTTTGCACTGGTACTGTCTTCTGCCTTCCTTGTTTGTTTGTAACTTTATGCCTTTGTTGACTAGACTGTCTCTTTGGCTTCTTGTGAACAGGTTCACCCAACTTGCCATCATCAACAGAAATTTCTGTACCTTCATGTTCTCGCTTCTTTTTCTTTTTTCTTGTCTCCTGCACTTTTCTTATCATAGAAGGCTGCAGAGCTTCCCTAGTCTGTCGAGTCTTTTTTTTCCCAATCCTGTTACGTTGAGAGCTTTTAGCTACATGAGTTGTCTTGGTTGTGGACAGAGTTTGCTTTTTTAAAGAAGTAGATAGAATGACTGCAGTTGTCTTAACCTTTCTTCTTAGCATCTCCCTCCTAGGAGGACTAGGAGGTTTGGACTGAGTGATATCTGAAGAATCTTTTCCTATGGACACTCCAGATGGCTCTTCCTGGCTCTCTAACACCTTGCTGGTACATGTACTTGTTGTTTCTGCCTTCTTGACACTGCCTGATGGAGGTTTAAAGCGTGGTCTTGTTGGGATAGGGAGAGGGCCGTGGTCCTCACATTCCAGCAGCATGAAAGAATCATGGTCTGGTTCTGATGGCAGGTGGGTACTGCTGTCTTTCTGCCTCTCACAAGTACCATGTCCACTGTCTTTGCCTGCTTGGTCACTTCTGTCAGCTGACGTAGAAATTTCCATGGATGAGGTAGTAATACATGTAGTATAGTCATTCTTGGAACAGTCTTGAAAAGGCATTGCAGCCATAGTGACGATAGAATTTTTTCCTGACAGCCTCTGTAAAGTTTTCTGTAAAGAGAAATGGTAATGTTTCAAGTACAGTTCAATATGTGTACAGTACACTCATTCCAATTTTCAAGGCAGATTATGGTCACATTATTAGACTTTTCTAATTGACCAGATTTAAAATTGTTTTCACGAAAGGGTAATATTGAAACAATGAAAATCCTAAGGACCTTTCCTGAGTTTATCAACTTAATGAAATACCGGTAGTCCTTCTGACTTGTGTGTAGTCTAAAAAGAGTCCAGGCCCAAAAATGCTTGGTTATCATTCAAAAGCTTGTGTTTAGGTGGATGATAAATTCTCTTTTGTCGCCCCCACTTTATATAAAAAGGATTTGAGATGAAAGCTTATTTATTACTGCTATCATCATGTCGGAAAATTTCTTAATGCCAGCGAATGTCGGACGTGTACCTTTCTTTGTCCCTTAGTGCTGCGGTCAGGTCTCTCTCCACTCAAAAGGGCCTCTACTACTAGTACTAGGCTTTAGAGGATATATCGGGTAATTGCGGTTTGATAACTATCACAATTTGTGTGCACTAGACATTTTTTTATCGCCTAATGAACGGGTGCACTTGCAAATGAAAACAAAACATCTCCACATAGATGTGGAGATGTTTTTGCGTGTAAACGTTGATTCCTATGGAATGGTCAAATGCAGGAATGAGACCTTAGCCTGGGACCTCAACTCACATCCCACCCCACCACACAACACAACACACTGGCACACACCTGTCAGAATTTGGTCTGGTCCATTTACGACAAAACGCCTCATGTGCGGCACTTGGGAAAATGGCGGCTCAATTTGCCGATTCAAAATTTCTGCGAAACTTTGCCTCCTAAACATGTCCAAACATGCGCCGCCGTCAAATTTTCATGTGGGAACCTTAGAGGGGCATATAAGGAAGGCGCCATATCTTTCTCTGGCAAAGACTTGTCGAAAATTGGTTGAAACAGAGTCCCTTTCTGGGTACGTTCGCTATTTTGTATGTCGTGTTAAAGTTTCAGATGATTTAGAAAAATTTCACCATGTGTTACGAAATTCAGATTAATATCACAGGTAGGTATAGCTATGATTTACAACTCCTTCGATATACTCTCTACGGAGTTGTGATTCCAACCAATGACAGGATCCAACATGTGTTCACTGGGCCTATATTCTTGCCCGTAGCGCCGGATTCTTGAACTCCCTAGATTCCCAACGCACTTACCTGCCTTGACGGGGGAAAAAACAACTCCAGAAGTCCCCACACAGTCCACCCCAGGGCTTCGAAGACAAAGCTCCATTCATAAAAGCCACCGGCCGGACATTTCTGGCATTATAAA